>NC_061116.1:23778346-23818190 GCF_002878395.1 Capsicum annuum | reverse complement strand
TGCACATAATTGGGGATTTCTAGTCAACATGCTATAATGGCTCTAATTCCTTCACATAAGCATTTTATCAAACATATGGGGAGCATGCTTTGCTTATTCAATAATTTCTTCACTTAATTGACATGAACACATCACTTAACAAGCAACTTGAAGAGGGTTTATCATGAACATCACATGAATATCACATACTAGGGTCAAAGCTTGAAAACCTTGCAAACAAACATGAATCAAAACTCAATAATAGCATAAACATCAATTTTAACACACATGAATCATGAAAACCCATAAACATAAGATGTTTGAATTTTTGAAAAGGGTTCTTAAGCTTCTTGGATGAAAGGGACCCAAGAATTAACATCTACATACCTTAGGAAAACTCTGTCTTGAAGGCTCTTGGAGAGATTCTTGATTTCTTGATTTCTCTTGATTTTTCTTAAAAAAGAAAGAAGGGTTTTAATTTTGTAGAAACCCTAGTTTTTTATGTTGAAGATGAAGAATGAAATTGTGAGCCTTGATCAGAGATAAATAGGCGCTAAAAAGAGTGGAAAAAGATCAAAAAACCCTTTTAAAAATCAAGTTAAAATTACTGATAGGGGACAACGACGGTCAAAGTGACGGTCCATCGCTCAGTCTGACGGTCCGTCGGATCGTCCGTCGCACATTGGCCCAGAAAATAATAAACTGCCTTTAGGTGACGATTGAATTAATGGTCTATTGCAAACCCAACGGTCCGTTGGACCGTCCGTCGCACGTTGGCCAAGATGAGGTCACACTACCTCAGCGCGTGGTCCCAGCGATAGTCTGTCGCAGCCTCGATGGTCCGTCGTCCTGGCCTCCACACTTGGACCAGGAAAGAGAGTCACCTGGGCGGTTCCAACTATTTTCAGTAAAAGGGTCATAACTTCCTCGTTTGATGTTGGATTTTGATGAAATTGGTATTGATGGAAAGCTTATTCAATGCTCTACATGAAAAAAAGTCTTCATTAGGGAAATTCTACATGGTTCAAAGTATTTCTCACTTGAGAAGGCACTTCTCAATCTTTTAAGACCGAATTTATGCTTTACTTGACACGCTCTAAGGCTCAGACTATAAGAGAATTTCGTAGGGTCTTACAGTCACTCACAGTTTGCATTTATTGAGGGAAGAAGTATTTTAGATAATGTAACAGTGGATCATGAACTAATTAGAGGATATGGCTAAAAATATGTTTCCCCAAAATGTTTCATGAAAATAGATATCAGGAAAGCTTATGACTCAGTTGAGTGGGGATTCTTGAGGATGATCCTTATTGAATATGGCTTCCCTACAAAAGTGATTGAATGGATAATGACTTGTATAACTACTGTTAGTTATACTGTGCTTGTAAATAGGAGCTTAATTGAGAAATTTGCTGCTAATAAGGGACTTAACAAGGGGACCCTATGCCTCCATATCTTTTTGTGCTGGTGATGGAGTACTTAAACATATCACTGAAGCAGTTGAGGCATAATCCAAACTTTAAATACCACCCAAGATGTGCCAAATTGCAACTGACTCACATATGTTTTGCTGATGACTTATTGTTATGTTGCAGAGCAGACTAATTGTCCATCCAATTTATTTTGGAGGCTTTTGAGCACTTCTCTTCTGTCTCAGTACTGAAAGCTAATTTAGAGAAAATCTCTTTTTATGTAACAGAGGTAACCAGTGAGTTCAAATAACAGATCTTGAGATATCTACAATTCACTTTGGGGGAAATGCGTTTTAAGTATTTGGGGGTACCACTCTCATCCAGGAAATTGACTATTCAACAATGCATGTCTCTAGTTGAGAAAATAGTAGCAAGAGTCAAATGTTGGACTGCTAAAATTTTGTCCTACAGTGGTAGGTTGCAACTGATTAAAAGTGTGTTTTTTGAAATGCAAACGTACTTAGGCATAAGTGTTCTTATTGCCAAAAAAGGTCATATCCATGGTCTTACATATTTACAGGGTGTTCCTCTGGACAGGTGGTGTTGAAAATTCAAAGAAGTCACTAGTCTCTTGGGAAACCATGTGCTTACTAAGAGCTACTGGAGGGCTGAACATAATAGAGTTTGAGAGGTGGAACAAAGTTGCTATATGTAAATTGTTATGGGCATTATCAAATAAGAAAGACGCCTTGTGGGTACAGTGGATTCACAACTTCTATATCAAAGGCAAGGAGCTAGAGTCAGTGAGCACACCTAAACAAGCATGCTAGCTTGTCAGGAAAATATTTGATGCAAAGCAAGGACTCCCACCTGAAACCCATTACAACATCTAGCACAGTTCACAGTGGGATCAAAATTCAGTATCAAGAAATTGTACTGCTTAATGCTGCCACAACACCTCAAGGTGATATGGAGAAAGTTGGTGCAATCCCCAGGAATCATCCTGAGACACCAGTTCATAACATGGTTGGCTTTACATGAGAGGTTAGCAACAGTTTATAGACTTGAGAAATGGGGCATAAATGTAAATGCTAGCTGTGTACTCTGTTGTTCAGGAACTAAAAAATATTTCAACATCTATTCTTTGAATGCACATACGCTAAACACATCTGGAGCACCTTGTTGAAATGGATGCACATTCACAGAAAAATCCACACCTGGACAGCTGAAATCACATGGTTGACTACTAGTGTCCACACTTTAAAAGTAAGGTCGCAGGTCCTCATATGTTTGTTTTGTGCTACAGTTTATCAAATCTGGATGAAAAGGAATGCACGCAAATTCAAAGCCCAATGTAAGAACAACACATAGCTGATTAGATATATCTGCCTTCAAGTCCATATAAAAGGCCAACAACAGAGCAAATAGAAAGATATACTAGCAAATTTGAATAACTATTCAGTTTAATGTAGTGTAAATTTGAATTGTAATAGTTAGTAAAGACATGGAAAATTGTACTTTAAATATTCTGGTTGGAATAAAAAAATTTATTTCAACCCAAAAAAAGGTCCAAGGCAAGCAGGAGAGCTAAACCACCACCATCAAATAGATGGAAGGCATTACCCAAGCAACCCTCCCACCAAAACTAACAAACACAAGAAAAAATAGATGAGTTGTTGGACATTACTGGACGTAGCTACAAAATGGCGAATTTGATAGAAAATCTCAAGGATAAAACTATACCAAAGTAGTATAGGGAACAATTATGCTTAGTTTGGTTTGCCCATGTCGTTATATTGGCAAGAGATGTCAACAAAGTCATAGAAGATGATTTGTTGAAGCTTGCTGATGATTTTGAGAATTTCAACAACTATCCCTGGGGATATAACAGCTACTACTTGACTGTCAAATATTTACTGACAAAGTTATCCCCAAAGACGATCACATTATACGACTTTTCTTAGGCTTTCATGGTAAATTTAATCACTATTTGTTTACTCATCCATTAATTTATATTGAACAATTATTATGTTTTTGCTTGATTTCTATTTATATATTTTAGGCTTGGGTATTTGAAGTCATTCCTCTCTTTCGAAAGCAGGTCAAGGATTACCAGAATGAGGTTTCCCATCCAAGGATCCTTAGGTGGTTGGTTGCAAAGAGCAATACAAGAATTAAAGAGGCTGATCTCTTTAACCCTCCAGATGATGCAGTACGTCTTCTTTCGGGTAAAATAATTTAACTCAAAGAAAGATATTAAAACAGATGTGCCATATGTTACAATATATGGGTCGTTTGTTGTAACAAATTACCTGTCTACTGCAGCTGGTATAATAGATGGGTAATCTGTTATGACAGATGATCCATATTTTGCATCAGATTAACGATCTATTGCTCTGGTTCTCTAAACTCGACTCAACAGATTACCCATCTACTGTAAATTATACAATAGATGAGTAATCTAATGCAACATATTATTAATTTATTGCGATATACAGATCAACTGTTGCGGCAGATAGATCATCTATTGCATAAGTTGATTGTGTTAACATGTAACCCAACTGACTGTAAATTATTATTATATGATTTAAATATATCTGTCTTTTTTATAGGTTGTGCATCCTTGGATCGTGCCTACTAAACAGGAGTTGGAGATGACTTCCTTTATTACTCTAGATCTTGTTGATTTAATAGCAAACCCAATGATGGAGTTAATAAAGAAGGAATTGGCTGGAGCAATAGCCATAAGAAGAGCAGTTTGACAAGGTCAGTCTAATGTTAAAGCTCTTCATGATCAACCTACTACAACAGATCCGGGTGCTTCTTCTTGGGGTATTATTGGGGGTGTTGCTGGTGGCAGCCATGTTGCTGCTGCTGCTGCCAGTCGTGATGATGAGCATGTTGATACTCAAGAAAAAATAAATATATTTGAAATCACCCCTTACACAGGTCTCTCTTGCCCATACACCGATCTCTCTCACCCCTCTCCACCTTCATGTTCTTATTGCAAATGTAATATGTATAAAGATAGACAGGATAAACTTCTCAAAAAATTAGAGATTATCTCTGAAGCTGCCGAGGAGTTGAAATCCAAAAGGGGTGTCATACCATCCAAGAAGGTAAGAGAGCCATACACTCCTACAGTGGCAGTTCGGAGGAAGAAATTAAAAAATAGCCAAATAATCTCCATTCTGAAAATAAAAAAGATTGAAACTCCTTCTTCTCCAAAAGTTGTTAAAGTTTTGGAGCCACTGAAGAAGGTAGACATATACATGAAACTTGGCAATAAAGAAAGGAGGGAACTGCAAAATGCCAAGTATCCCAAGAAGAAGGAACCTGTAGAAGAATACACCATGCATACGTTTGACTACGAAAACTTCAGGAGTATGACATCTATGCTCAGTGGTACGTGGATAGGGTAAGTTTACTTTTCCTAACCTAACCTTCTAATCTACTCCATGAAGAATAATCCACGTGACAGATGTGTCGTCTGTTGTAACAGCTGGGTATTCTAGTGCAACTGGTGGTTGTTCTATTATAACAGATAAAAATCTATTGCATAAGTTGTGTTAGCTGGGTAATCTGTGAACTGATTCAGAGAACGCTCTGTAATAAATGGACCATCTGCTATATCTTTCTACTATGTTTTTCTTCTTTACAATTACTAACTTATTTAAAAATTATCGTCTTATATCACAATATGTTGATGAAATTCTCTACCTTATGAGGGGCAGACAATTAGCGTACCCGGATGTTTATGATGTTGCCGATAGGATAATGGACCTCAACTTCTATAATAATTTCAAGAATAGGTACAATAGGCTCCGTAAGTTAGCGTCAACTCTTGGTGGCATGGGATTTGATATGTTAGTTTCTACGTATGAATGAGAGGAAGATATGATTAACTATGTTAGAGGAAAGAGGCCATATCTACACGATAAGAGCTGGACCAAGGCAAAGAGAATGATTGCAATCATGATCGTGGAAGTCAAATATTTTCTCGCTGCTGAGATACTTCTCGAGGAGGGAAAGATTAAGGTTTATGACAGAAACTTACCTGTCTTCAAGGACACCGCTTTTTTTATCCACGTGCAGCCGTTGGAGTTGCTCCCTAGCTTGTTGAGGCAGAGTAAATTAATGGATCATTTTCTAGCGAAAGTCTTAATAAAGAAAGCATGAGATTTTGAAGGTCGAAACAAGGGCATGCAACTTGAAAAAAATAAAACCAGTACCGCGTGCGGGCCATACTCGCTTGCATATATCGAATATTTGTTGACCAGCAAAAAATATTCGATTTGTGCGGCCCCGTTGTGGAAAAGAGGCAAGAGGTCTAGGCTTATGAGATACTAACTAAATGGTTGGAGCCTGTGTATAAAGAAGAAGATGTACAAAGACAAATGCCATAATATTTTTTTATGTTTGGCGAAAGTTGATTTTTTTATAATGCAACAGATTGTCTATCTGTTGTAACATATAGTATATCTGTTGTGATATATTGATTATTTGTTGCAATAGGTTGGTCATCTGTTTCATTATGCAAATGTCTCTTAGTCTCTGTCGCAACAGATATACAATCTGTTGCAATATATAGTCTATCTGTTGCAATTGATAGGTAATCTATTGGAACAAATAAAAAAAGTAGGAAGACCTGTTTGATAATTTCTAACAGATGACCTACATGTTGCAATATATGTCTAAATTTGTTTGATAATTTTCAACAGATATGTCGTCTGTTGCAACATATGTATTATCTGTTGCGATATTTGAATCTAGTATTCTATTTCAATTAATAAGTTCAAAACTAAGGATTAAATTATATTCATAGAAAACATTAAATAAATCAAAGCCTTCATAAATTACATGAAATAACTCAATAAATAAATGAAATGTAAAAAAATCATTATGAGTACAAATGATCAACTCTACAAATAAATCAACAATTGAACCTTTGGTGCCAACAATTATCAAGGAGAGGTTATTACTTTGACAGACTCATGCTATAAAGATCTACTCAATATGGACAAGTTGTTCTTCATCCGGTGCTATGAAATTCGACTTTGGTCATCGTGGATCTTGAATGTCGCTTGCGTACGATTTCTGAGCTTTCACTTCTCCGTATTTCCATAAAAGAGTAGCATATTTTTGCGGAGTAATCCGGCATCAAGTCCATCATTTGGTACTTGTAATCCATCGCTAATACTCGGCGTAAGTGGCAACAAAAAGACCGCAATCCCTGCGCTTTAAAAAAATAGATAATATATATCTTGCAGTTCATGTAAGCGTTGTGAAATTTATGAAATGAAACTAAATCATGATACTTACAGGGTACCAATGGGTTGTTGAATAATTCCTTCAACATATTCTACATTAGATAGATTACCTATTTTATGCTGGTATGTTTCAATTATCGACCAATCAATAAGAACCTTTTGATCCAAAAAGCCATTTATATCAAGGTAAGTAGGCAATATTTTGGCCAGCTTTTGTATCTCTGAAGATGGTGCAGAACGTCTCCTTCCCGACATCGATTCATAAACTTGAATGCGCTTCTGTTTTAGAACAACAACAACCAACACCCAATGGAATTCATCACTGCAATTGATTGGGATGTACACTTCGTCGACCAAATGCTAAGGTAAGCAGCTAGAATGCTAGAACCTTTGATGATGTTGGTTAAGCATTTCTCAGTTCGGGAAACTTTCGGCTGTTGTTGACAAAACCTATCGTAGGCCTTATTGATGTAAACTTTGTACAAACAATTGCCTGTCGTGTATCTGTATTGTTCTTGTATTTGCAACTTGGCCTTCTTTCGGAGGTAGTAAGAAATGACATCAATGTGCTGCACATATTATCAAATATTTCAGATTACGTGATAATAAATTTAATACATAGATGTAATTAAATAAAATATTAATTAATAGTCATATGTATGTCATTTAAACCTCATCATTCCAGCAAGTTTGGGGCTATGACATCGAATAGAACGAATCCTTTATTCTAGGACGTGCAACCACAAAGTCAAACATATCAAAATCAAGACTCGATTCGTTCACTTTGTAGTGTCCGTTATTTTATTTTCTACATGATTTAGATATGTTAATTTATGTTTTTACAACAATAATTGTATAGATCAGTATCTTTAAGAGCTGATTTATGTACCTGCCAACGTGATGTTTTAACAACCCATCGATAATCCATTCTGAATAGATGTTGATAAACTTTGTTAGTCTTTTGGAGCCTCATTTGAGATGTTGAACCCTTCAAATGGGTAATTTTTCTATTCTCTCGAACTGACAGACTCCATTTTTTTCTTTCATGGAAGCAGTTGATGGATTATCAACTGTGATATTATGCTATTCAGCAGTAGCTTTTACTGTACATCCACTTGGAAAGCCAGAATTGTCAATGCTAATAATCATAGATAAATAACAGATTATCTCTCTATTTCATCAAATGGATCATCTGTTGGGACAAACTCAAATAGGTAAAATAGAGTTGTACGATAATTTCGAATAGATGACTCATCTATTACAACATATGACTCATATGTTGGCACAAATTAAAATGACCTATTTGATTTTCTGAAATAGATGGAGATATGTTACAACAGATAACACATCTGATACAGCAGGTTATACAATAGTTGCAACAGATGTATATATCTGTTTGATAATTTTCATCAGATGTATAATCTATTGAAGTAGATATGTGTCTGTTTATTTGTTGGAACAGATGATATACATTCATCTTCTTCAGCCCATACTGCTCTCCTATGTCCCTTGTACATTGATCAAAGGTGCAAGATAGAGACAGAGGAGTTGCAATTTTGCTTTTTTCAATGCTTAATGATGCCTTAGAAATTTCTTTCTTTCTCCTCTTAGCCACCTTGATCTCTAGCGGAGTATATGGATATGAAATCCTCTTTGATGGAATGATACTCATCTTAGATGTTATTTCCTTTATAGAAGTAGTTAATGCATTAATATCATTAATCACTCCATCATGTTTCGCCTTGCAGTCTTGACATTTGCATGTAGAACATTTGCTAGAAGTGGCAAAATTTATATAACCAGTATGATCATAATCATAATGGTTTATTGTTTCAAAAACTGCAAGAGGAGCACAACTATCACTACCATTACCATCATCAACAACAATAAGCCCACCCTTCAAAATTATTTTTCTTGTGATGGTTGTTGCTCCAAACAATTCCTCCTTTATTTTATCAATGATCTTAGGGTCCGATAAAGTTTGCACATACTATAAAGTAAGAAAAAAATGACATCTTCAACTCTCAATTGGTCGGAAAGATCCACGAATGGATAATCTAAAATAAATCAGTACATATATTAGAATGATGATGAAGTCATTTTTAAAAATCATTAATTAAAACAAAAACTTAGTTAGAATTACACTTACTGCTTCCTTCGGGGGTTGAAGAGATCAAGAATTTTTGTATTTGTATCAGTTTTGGATGAAAACTATCTCAGGATTCTTGGACATAAAACTTCTTCCTGGTAGTTCACTTGTTGTCTCAAATAGGGGATGACTTCAAATGCCCAAGCCTATAAAATAACGTCAATAAATCAAAAGCATTATTGAAAAATAAAAAAATGAATTATGTCATGGTAAAAGATATATTTACCATGAAAGCCCATGGAAAGCCATATAAGTTGACTGTCCTTGGCGTTAACGGAGTCAATAAATATTTGACAATTATTTTGTAGCTTTCATAACCCCAGAGATAGTTGTTAAATGCCTCAAGATCCTTAGAGGGATTTATCAAACCAAGTGGTATGTTGTTGTTAATGTCTATCGCCCAAAGAACATTATGTATAAACCAAACCAAGAACAATGATTACTTGTGCTTCTTTGAAAGTCTTTTACCTTTCAACTCTTCTATCAAATTTGTGTTTTTAAAGCTTGGATCAACAAGGGACACCAGGTCATCACGATCACGCGACTTGTCTTTGCCCTTTTTAGGTGTGCGGGGTGCCTTTTTTGGGTTAGAATAGGTATAACTTAAGACGGAGAAAGAGGATAACATTTTAATCTAGTAACTATGGCAAACTCCTTCCAACCAAAACAAACAGGCATGCCACAGTAATTTAGCCATAGCTCATCCATCTTATCTTTGTTTTCATACATAAACCTACGTTTGAAAAGATCATATACCATTATCATTTGAAAACAAGCATTGTTGTCCTCCAGCAAATCAAGATATTGCCTAAAGCAGCTGTCCCTGAAATAAGCATCCAATTTTTATTCTCGAAGTATTTTTCTGAAGGCGTC
This sequence comes from Capsicum annuum, assembly GCF_002878395.1. Taxonomy (NCBI): domain Eukaryota; kingdom Viridiplantae; phylum Streptophyta; class Magnoliopsida; order Solanales; family Solanaceae; genus Capsicum; species Capsicum annuum. The sequence continues at coordinate 23,808,507 of NC_061116.1, read as the reverse complement.
GAAAATTTTTTCCATGGCTGACTTAACCACAAAATCATCTGTTAAATCTGTAGCACTATCGCACTGCATTCTCACATGATAACGATTAATGTTGAAGGTTTTGACTAACTCTTCGGTGGAAGGGCTATTAGCATTTGGATCATCTTTTTTGAAATATTTCTCCTCCCCATGTTTATCATCTTCTGCTCCTGATTGAGATAACGCTTGTAAAACAAGCTCATAGAGTAGTGGATGTAGCCTAGTTGCTTCACTTTTTCCTTTATTTGGACTTGATTAAGTTTTTTTTTTATTTTGGGAGCCATATTATCTAAAATTAACAGGAACATAAAATAGATTATAATTGATTAATGCATCGTTAAAAAGGGTAACAGTAAATCAAACATGTACAATAGTAAAATAACAGTTTCAACGGACCACACATCTATTGCAGCAGGTAAGATATCTGTTGTAGCATATAACTAACCTGTTGCAGCGGATGATCAATCTGTTGGAAATAATAAAAATAGGCCACATATCTGTTGTACCAGGTAGGATATCTGTTGCAACATATAACTAACCTGTTGAAGTGGATGAGTAATCCGTTAGAAACAATAAAAACAAATCACTCATCTGTTGCACTAGGTAGGTTATCTGTTGCAGGCTATAACCAACCCGTTGCAGCAGATGAGTAATTTGTTGGAAACAATAAAAATAGATCACTCATCTGTTGAATCAGGTAGGTTATCTGTTGTAGCCTATAACCAACCTATTACAGTGGATGAGTAATCCGTTGGAAATAATAAAAATAGATCACTCATCTGTTGCATCAGGTAGGTTATCTGTTGCATCTTATAACCAATCGATTGCAGTGGATGACTAATCTATTGAAAACAATAAAAATAGATCACTCATCTGTTGCCAAATGAGTTATCTGTTGGATTAATATTATTTAGATTGTTTCCAAACAGAAGAGCCGTCTATTGAAACAGATGAATGATCTGTTAGATTATTCATCTATTCCATCAGATTTTTATTATTGCATTGGATTTCCATCTATTGCATAAGATGTTTAATTTGTTGTATCAGATGTTTAATTGATTGCATCAGATGTTTTATCTGTTGCAATATATGTTTAATCTGTTAATCAGATAGTTCATCTGTTGCATCAGATGATTCATCTGTTGCATAAGATGGTTTATTTGTTGCAACACCATTTTTACCAAAAAAAAATAACAAATCAACCCAGCAACACCAACCCAGCTCACACACATCAAGAACATCAATAGTGACAAAAAATCACCAATGAATCGAATCAACAGTTCGACAACAAGAACTACAATAACAACAAAAAATTATATTTCACACTAGAAAGGGTAGAGAAGAAATGTCAGAAATTAGGGTTTCATTCAGTCCACATTTCAAATTTAAGCCAAAAATATTAAAATTGTTAACCAATACTAGAAGAGAAGTTGACTCATATTAAGTTCCTCTGTTTCTTCATAACTAAAAAGAAATATTTTTAACCTGTGAAAAAAGAAATGGGACGACGAAGAACTCGAAATTGTTATCGTCGGAGAACACTGCTTGTCCTGTCGATTGACGGTTGAAAGTCGAAAAGAAACTCGCTCAACTATTTGTCGTCGAATCTTGAAGTTGCTAGGGATTGAAGGGAGAAATTTTGCAGAACCGTTGGTTAGGAGAGAGTTGAGAGAAACTGTCGAGAGAGAGAGGAGAGAGACAGTTGATTTAGAAAGGAGAGGGGTGTGGGTTGATTTGTATTTTTAAAAAGATTAAAAAGTTTTGAAAATATTAATCAAGTCCACAATTAACTTAATCAAGTTTCCTAATTATGTTTGACTCTTTAATTTGGTCAATGTCACCATTCCTTCATTCAAGACTTAAAAATACCTTCAATTTTTTCAGGATAGTAATACCACCATATGTGTGGATAACTTATACCGGTACTATTTATTAGTCCCGGGATAAGTTATCCCGAATATTGACAACCAAATGACAAATTAAAATTTTTATCCCGAGATTATTTACTTTAATATCGCACACCAAACGACCCCTCAATATGCAACTTTAGTAGGTCGTTTACAAATAAAGCAGATTAGATTAAGATGTATTTTATTTTTAAAAGATAGATATTTAACGTTGGTTTTAGATTTTTCTGTTAAAAAAGGAATATAAGTAAACAATTTCTTAATAATGAGGATAAATTTAGCCTAAAGTATAATAATAAAAGTAAATTTAACTCAAAATAGGATAAAAGGTATATTTAGCAAATTTAGAAAAGAGCACTAAATTTGGCCATTATCCCTATTTACAACAACACTGGAATAAGCAACAAAACAAGGTCGAAATTGGAAAAAGAAAATGTGGGAACCCTTCTTGGTTTTACAAGTTCCTACGCCTTCACACACTGCTTCTGCTTCTGCCAAGTTCAAATTGCAACTTTCAAAACCAAGAAACTATGTAATAACAAGTTCAGCTCCAGTAAGAATTGGTGCATGTGCTGCTACTAAAACTAATAGATGGTCCCTTAATGGAATGAATGCCCTTGTCACTGGTGGCACTAGAGGTATTGGGTACGTCCTCAACCCCCCTTCCCCTTCCCTTTTCGATTTACTCGTTACTCTCTCTATTTCAATTCAGTTTATTTGGTAGATTTTGACTTGAGACAAAGTTTAAGAAAATAAAAAAATTTTGAATATTGATACACACAAAGTATTCCCTCCATCCTTTTTTAATTGCTCTCTGTTCATTTTAAAGTAATTTTCATGTAGTTTTTAAATATCTAACTTTTAATTTTAAAAAATTAAATTAATCTAATCTAATTTAATTTTAAAATTTAGTCAAATTGACTCACGAAAAAATGAGGAGAGCAATTATTATTAAAAATAAATGGAGGGAGTAACAAATATCTGTTAATCTTGTGATTTTAAATATATTATAAATATATTATGTGAAAATTTATAATTGAAGTGTTGTTGAAAAAAGAAAGAATTCTTTTGAAAATGAGCTGAAAAGAAAAATAAGACAAACAAATTGATATGGAGGAAGGCAGGGTGGAGCTATAACATGCTACGAGGGTTCGGGCGAACCCAGTAGCTTTTGCGTAGATCCTACTTTTGTATTACTAAATTTTGAATATATGTATATAATCTTATAGTGCAAACCTGCAGACAAAGACTGTTGCTTGGCCTAGTGGTAGATGCATCACTGTTAAGGTCTCTTTTGCCTCAGACGTAGGTTTGAACCCCACCAACAACATATATTTTTCTTTTTTGAATTTTTACGCTTTTACTCAATTTTTTTTCCTTTCCAGTTTTCATTAATTTTAGGCATCTTTCTAGCTTCCCAACGTTTTTTATTAACAAAAAAACATAAAACAATTAAATAAAGAAAAGAAAAAACAAAAAAAATATAAAACAAATCAACAACAACAACAACAACAACAAACCCAGTGTATTCCCACCTAGTGGGGTCTGGGGGGTAAGATGTACGCAGTCCATACCTCTACCTCTGATGAAGTATAAAACAAATAAAGAAAGAAAAGAAAAAAGCATTTTTTATTAACAAAAAAATATAAAACAATTAAATAAGGAAAATTAAAAATAAAAAAATATAAAACAAATAAATAAAGAAAAAAAAACACTGATTATTAAAATAAAATCTTATATATTTTGAGTTTCTCCACATAAACTCAAAAACCCGAAAATTAGTTTCTTCTCTGTTCTTTCTCAGTTTCTCTCTTTCTCTCTTTCTCTCTTTTCTAGCTATTGTTAGTTACTAGACACCTTATAATTTGTGTTTTATAATTTTTAGGGTCGTTAAGTTGAGTCAATATGGTTACGAAATTTTTCAAACCTAAAACTTCTTTAGCTTCTAGTTTTTCTTTGTCGAGCTCTCCCATTGCCTGTCAGTCTTCCCAAAGAATTGGATACAGACAAAGTATGCATGAATTTAGATCTTAAAGCAGACCCTGCAGAAAGAAAATCAATTTCAAAATATCCTTCAGATGTATGTGATCGGGTAAGAAGATATTATATACAACAGAAACCTTGCCAATTAGGTAAATCTGAAAATTTTGAATTTTCTATAAGAGATTTTGGAGGAATACCACATCACTTTTATCCTAATTTTACCTCCGTATTCTTAATGGTTAGAATGTAGCATTCAAAAAGATGCAACATATTGCTTATGTTGTTACTTGTCTAAAAATGAGTTTGGAGGAAACGGAAAAAACGTATGTGATTCTTTCACATCTAAATGTTTCGAAGTTGGGACAAGAGTTTAGAGAGGCTTAAAAAACATGTGGGTTTAGTGAATAGTGTTCATAATCGATGTTTCAAGATGATTCTAGATTTAATGAGTAAAAAACAGTCTATTCTAGCCTCACTTGACATGCAATCCGAGAAAATTAAAGGTGAACACCTGGTTCGCTTGAATGCATCGGTTGATGTGATAAGGTATCTTTTGAAAGGAGGATTGCCTTTTTGGGGTCACAATAAATGTGTTACTTCTACAAGAAGAGGTCATTTTCTAGATCTCTTAAAGTGATAAGAAGGAAGAGGTAAAAGAAGTTGTATTAGATAAAGCTCCAAAAAATAGTACTATGACTTCTCCCGATATTCAAAAAGATATTGTAAGTTCTTGTGCAAAAGAAATAATAAAAGCAATTATTGAAGACTTGCATGAGGATTACTTTGGGATATTGGTTGATCTCTAAAGATGTTTCTCATATAAAACAAATGACGCTTGTTTTGTGGTATGTCAACAAGGAGAGTAAAAACCCATCTGCAAAGTTATTGAAAGAAGCGATCTATTCTTTGCTTTTAGATATTCTTTGAGTCGATCTCAAATACGGGGACAAGGTTATGATGGATCTAGTAACATGCGAGAACTTAATGGTCTTAAAACTTTGATTTTGAAAGATAATTCTTCGTTATATTGCATATTGGTCATATTGCATACATTAGTTGCAATTGACTCTTGTAGCGGTTTCAAAGAAACATTATGATGTGAATAATTTTTTTGACATTCTTGGTAATGTTTTAAATATTGCTGGAGGTTCTTTTAAGCGTAGAGAGATGCTTCGAGATGATCAAGCTGAAAAATTAGAGGAATTACTACTGCCTGGTGAAGTTCATACAGGAAGTGGACTAAATCAAGAACATGGACTTCAAAGGTCTGGTGATACTCATTGGGTGTCTCATTTTAAGACAATATGTAATTTTGTTTCCTTATTCTCATCAATTGTTCATCTACTTAGAGTTTTTGAAAATGAGGATGCGAATTATCATGAGAAAGCAATGGCGAAAAGTCTAGTAGAAGACATTAAATCTTTTAAGTTTATCTACATGTTGCATTTTATGTTGAAAATTTTGGCGGTTACATATGATTTAAATATGGCTTTACAATGAAAAGATCAAGATATTGTTAGTGTTATGAAGCGTGTTGATTTCCTAAAGAGACAATTACAATTGATGAGAGAATCTGAATGGAATTCTTTGCTAGAAGACATCTCCTCATGAAAAAAAATGATATTGAAATTTTTGAAATGAATGAAAAATATGGTCTTGAAAAGTCAAAGCATTAGAGCTCAAGTGTTACATATTCTTATCATTTGCGTAGTCATCACCAATTCTACTTCGCAAATCATTTTTAATGAACTTCATTGGGAAAGCTCTTTTCACTGTTGCAATAGCCACAGGTAATATCAAACTTAATGTCATAAGCAAGTAAACAAGTCCCCATGTTTTGTGCATATTTCTTTCAACCAATTTCATTGAAAGATCTCCAGTCCTTTCAAATTTGAGAAGGCATTATCCACATCTCTCACATAATAAATATAATTGTCAAGATCTAAACTCAAATCTTCAAGCTTGGGGGCACTAAACTCATTTGGATAGTATGTAGCAAGCTTCATGATCTTATTTTTATCATAATTCACAAAAGATTTTTTGGGACTCAAACTAGCCATTCCAAGAAGTAGATCAATATTGACTTTATTAAACCGATTGTCAAGCTCTAAAAGTTGCAAATCAATAATGGCATAAAAAACTTTTACACGCAATGATGAGAATATGTAACACTTGAGCTCTTACGCTTTCACTTTCCAAGACCATATTTTCATTCATTTCAGGAATCTCAATATCATTTTTTTCACAAAATAAAGAGATGTCTTCTAACAAAGAATTTCATTCAGATTTTCTCATCGATTGTAATTGTCTCTTTGTGAAATCAACAAGCTTCATAGCACTAACAATATCTTGATCTTTTTGTTCTAAAGCCATATTTAAATCATATGTAATTGTCAAAATTTTAAACATCAAATGCAACATGTAGATAAACTCATAAGATCTAATTTCTTCTACTAGACTTTTCACCATTGCTTTCTCATGATAATTTGCACCCTCATTTTCAAGAACTCTAAGTACATGAGAAATTGATGAGAAAAAGGAAATAAAGTTACGTACTATCTCAAAATGAGACCCCCAACGAGTATCACCAGGCCTTTAAAGTCCAAGTTCCTGATTTAGTCCACTTCCAATATGAACTTCAAGACTAGCAATTCCTCTAATTTTTCAGTTTGATCATCTCCCTGCACTTAAAAGAACTTTCAACAATATTTAAAACATTAGTAAGAATGTCAAAAAAATTATTCACATCATAATGTTTCTTCCCAACTGCTACAAGAGTCAATTGCAACTGATGAGCAAAACAATGTATCCAATATGCCAAGAATTATCTTTCAAAATCAAAGTTTTTTCTCTTTGCATATTACTAGCTCCATCATAACCTTGTCCACTTATTTGAGATCGACTCAAAGAATGATCTAAAAGCAAAGAATAGATCGCTTCTTTCAATGATTTTGCAGATGTGTCTTTAACATAAACAAGACCAAGAAATCCCTCAATAAGCTTACTCTCCTTGTTGACATACCGCAAAACGAGCGTCATATGTTCCTTATGAGAAACATCTTTAGACTCATCAACCAATATCCCAAAGTAATCCCCATTCAAGTCTTCAATTATTGCTTTTATTGTTTCTTTTGCATAAGAACTTACAATATCTTTTTGTATATCGGGAGAAGTCATGGTGCTACTTTTTTGGAGTTTTATCTAATACATCTTTTACCTCTTCCTTCTTATCTGCATGCCACTTTAAGAGATCTAGAAAATGATCTCTTCTTGTAGAAGTAACACATTCATTGTAACCCCGAAAAGGCAACCCTCCTTTCAAAAGATACCTTATCACATCAATCGAAACATTTAAGCGAAGCTAGTGTTCACCTTTAATTTTCTCGGATTGCTTCTCAAGAGAGACTAGAATAGATTGTTTTTGATTCATTAAATCTAGCATTATATCGAAACATTGAAACATCGATTATGAACATTATTCACTCCACTCGCATGTTTTTTAAGCCTCTCTCTTGTTCCAACTTTGAAAATCTTTTGTTGTGAAAGAATCACTCACTTTTTTCCATATCCTCTAAGCTCATTTTTTAACAAGTAACAACATAAGCAATATGTTGCATCTTTTTGAATGTTATATTCCAATCATTGAGAATACGGAGGTAAAAACCATTTATAGGATTAAAGTGACATGGTATTCCTCCAAAATCTTTTATGGAAAATTCAAAATTTTCAGATTTACCTAGTTGACAAGTTTTTTTTGTATATAATATCTTATCACCCGATCACGTACATCTGAAATTGGTTTTCTTTCTGCATGGTTTGTTTTAAGATCTAAATTCGTGCACACTTTGTCCGTATCCGATTTTTTGGGAAGATTGACATGTAATAGAGAGCTCAACAAAGAAGAACTAGAACTTGAAGGAGTTTTAGGTTTGAAAAATTTCTTTATCATATTGACTCAACTTAAAGATCCTAAAAATTATAAAACACAAATTATAAGGTGTCCAGTAACTAATAATATCGGGAAAAGAGGAGAAATTGAGTTTTTAGGTTTTTGAGTTTATGCGGAGAAACTCAAACGTATAAAGTTTTCTTTTAATAATCAGTGTTTTTTCTTTTCCGGGAAGCTGGAAATATGCCTAAAATTAGTGAAAGTTAGAAAGGAAAATAAATTGGGTAAAGGCGTAAAAAATCAAAAAAGAAAAGTATATGTTGTTGGTGGGGTTCGAACCTAGGTAGAAGAGGCCCTTAACAGTGATGCATCTATCATTGGGCCAAGCGGCAGTCTTTGTCTGTGGGTTTGCACTATGTGGGTTTGCACTCTATAATTATATTCAGAATTTAGTAGTATAAGGTCTACGCAAGGCTACTGGTTCGCCCGAACCCCCGAAACGTACTGTAGCTCCGCCCTTGTTAACAATCGCTTTAATGAAGTCAGTACTGATCTACTTCTTGGAATGGCTAGTTTGAGTTCCGAGAATTCTTTTGTGAATTATGATAAAAATAAAATCATGAAACGTGCTACATACTATCCAAATGAGTTCAATGCCTCCAAGTTTGAAGATCTAAGTTTTGATCTTGGCAATTATATTTATTATTGGCAATTATATTTATTATGTGAGAGATGTGGATAATGCTTTCTCAAATTTGAAAGGACTTGGAGATCTCTGATGAAATTGGTTGAAACAAATATGCACAAAACATGGGGACTTGTTTATTTGCTTTTGAAGTTAAGCTTGATATTACCTGTGGTTACTGCAACCGTGGAAAGAGCTTTTTCCTCAATGAAGTATATTAAAAATGATTTGTGAAGTAGGATTGGTGATGATTTTTTGAATGATTGTTTAGTTTGTTATATAGAGGATGAAGTATTTGAAAGTGTATCTAATGATGCGATCATTGATTGTTTTCAATACATGGCAATTCGTATGTTTAAGAAGTTCATTGATTTTTTAATATGTTAAATACTATTACTTGTTAGTTAGTTTGGCAATGATTATACACTAGCTTAAAATTGTTGTCTTGTCTTTAAATTCAGAACCCACATGCTTTCCGCCTCTGGTGGAAGGGAGTATATTGTTTGCCCTTTTTTTTTTTTTTTTTTTTTCAGTATATATCTTTATATCTACTAAGAAAGTTATTGATTTTTACATAATGAGTTCAATTTAAAATGACATACAATGTTGCTAGCCTTATTTTCAGCTTCCTAGCCCATTTAACTTAGCTTTTGGCTGATTTTTAGCTTTATAATCACTTTGGGTGTTTAATGACCGTTTAGATGAGCCAAAAACACTTATAACTCAGTTTGACCAACGTATAAGCTTAATCAAATGCCCTCGTAGGATGTTTCTTTCCTTATTTTCAGCTTCCTAATCCATTTATAATGGATGGTTACACCTTTAATTACTTTACTGTGATTTGTAACATCTTTTTACATTCTCCAGTGTATAAAGAGTTAAAACTCTTTAGATTTTATTATGACTTTTATATTGTAAGAAATGTGACTTAAAGTAGTTTTTTGTATGATTTTGTAAACACTATTCTTTTTTGAGACAGAGGTAATAATATTTGTTTTGATTTTACTGTAAAATATTTGAGGTGGAGATGACTTTTGTGTAGTTTCTAAAAATACATATTTTATTTCAAGAAGTCAAAGATTTCATGTACATTTCACATGATAAAGTTAGATGATTTGATCTGGTACTTTGACTAATCATTGGTTTTGAGACTGAAGAAATAACCAATATAGCCACAAGTCCAGTGTTTTTATGTAGTTTTCTTGAAAATCCAAATATAACTACGCATTTATATTTGACAATGTGAATTGTTGCATAATTAGGTATGCAATTATGGATGAATTATGTGGGCTAGGAGCCACTGTGCATACGTGTGCCCGGAATAAAGATGAGCTTGGGACATGTTTGAGGGGCTGGAAAGATGAGGGCTTTGCAGTGTCTGGTTCTTTGTGTGATGTGTCTTCTCAAGTTGATCGCCAGAGGTTAATGGAGGTTGTTTCGAGTACATTCAATGGGAAGCTCAATATTCTTGTTGGTATCTTTTCTTTTTGATTGTTTATTCTCATAAGTATCTTATTAGCTTAAGCTCTTCTTAGATACTTTATTGTTCAGCGTTATTTGTATGTGGAAGGCTTGGCGCTAAGGGGAAGTTTTCTGTTACAGTCCCCTGTTGTAGATCTAGTTATGGGACACTGTAAGACAAAATCAGAGTTAAAGCAAAGTGAATTAGGAGCCTGGAAAGAGGTTTTCTTTTTTCGACCTATGGTGCTGGTTCGTTAAGAGAGAACCGCGATCTGAGTTAAAGTGCTCAAAGAACTGGATAATTTTCTCGATGTCTTTTTATTGAATTAAACACACTATATACAACAATGATGGATTAACCACCCATCTGAAAACAAGGAAATAACTTACTACTTAAACTGAAATGAGAAAGTGGAGTAATAACCTCCTTACTGCAAACAACTGCTACACATAAATAGGAAAAATCAAAAACTGATAAGCTGTAGTAATCTACTTTCTAATTGCCTTAAATCTTCCATGTGTAAACCGTTGGTAGACTAAAGGGGTGCTAGCATTACTCCCCTCCTCCAAATCATGCTTGTCCTCTAGTGGGAAATGTGGAAAGTGTTGCTGCATAGAAGAAACAGTTTCCCATGATGCCTCAGCTGGAGCAGTATGTTGCCAATTTATCAAGACTTCGGGTATATTATGAAGCACCTGACGTTCAAGCACGGTCAAAGGTTGGGGTGAGGGAACTTCTGGCAAACTTGAAGGAACAGTAGCAACTGCTGGAATTTCTACTCCATGAAAAAGCTTCAAATTAGAGACATGAAAAACTGGATGAAGTTTTGTATCCAGGGGAAATTCCAATTTATAAGCCACAGGCCCAATACACAGCTCCATTTTGTAAGGGCCGTAGAACTTGGGCAATAATTTTTGGTGACAACGAGTAGCCACAGAAAGCTATCTATATGGTTGTAGCTTCAATAGAACTCTATCCCCCACCTGAAATTCAGCATGTCGATGTTTGGAATCAAAAGTAGCCTTCATTCTCTGTTGAGCTTGCAGCAAATTCTGTTTTAAGGACTGAAGAATTTGATCCCGAGAACGTAAAGCCATATCCACTGCATCCAACTCAGAAATTCCAGGAAATAAGGCAAAAGACATGGTGGAGGACGTCCATACACCACTTCAAAGGGTTTCAGGGAAGAATGAAAACTGGTGTTGTATGAATATTCCACCCATGACAACCAGTCCATCCATTTGGTAGGATGTATACTGGTAACACCTCAAGTACATCTATACAGTCCGATAGATAACTTCTGTTTGGCATCAGATTGAGGGTGATATGCGGACCAAAAACACAACTGGGTACCACTCAGGCGGAAGTGTTCTCTCCAAAAAGCACTTGTAAAAGTCACATCACAATAACTAACCATGCTTACTGGTAAGACATGTAATTTGAAAATATTGTCAAAGAAGAGTCTGGCAATACTTACCGCAGAGCATGGATGAGCAGTTGACAAGAAGTGGCAATATTTAGAGAAACGATCTACCACCACCAAGATTACGTTTTTCCCACGTGAAGTAGGCAAGCCTTCGACAAAATCCAATGAAATATCTGACCATATTTGCTCCGGGACTAATAAAGGCTGAAGAAGACCAGCAGGTTGTAAAGTTTCTGTTTTATGTCTCTGGAAAACATCACAAGCACGAACAAAGTTGCGAATATGATGCTTCATACTCGTCCAATGGAAATCCCTTGCAATCTGAAAAGAGATTTTTGGTACCCTATATGTCCCTGGTTATGCAAGGCAGTCATGACTGTCTGAATGGAAGGAGAGTTTGATGCAAAGAATATTCGGTGTTCATACAACAGCAACCCATTCTTGACACTCCATTGATCTGATGCAGTACTATTATGGACAGCGGATATTAACTTCTGGACATCTGGAGAATTTCCATGTTCATTTCTGATATCATCAAAAAGTCTCAATTGAGGCATTGAAATGGCAAGAAGCATGGCTTCATCATTATCTCAATGGGATAAGGCATCGGCTGCCGTGTTGAAACAACCCGCCTTTTATTCAACAGAAAATGTATAACTGAGAATCTTGGCCAACCAATTTTGTTGTGGAGGAGTTAGTGCCTTTTGTTCCAATAAAAACTTCAAACTGTAAGTGATCAGTACGAACTATGAAGTGTTGCCCCCATAGATAAGAGCGCCAATGCCGAATAGCTTTCACTAGACCTATCAATTCTTTTTCTTAAGCGGGCAGCGGCTGGTGTTGTCTTGCCAATACTCTGCTAAAGAATGCAATGGGTTTGTTATTCTGTAATAAAACAGCCCCAATAACCATATCAGACGCGTCACATTCTATAACAAAAGGTTGAGAGAAATCTGGTAGTGCCAAAACGGGTGTAGTTATCATAGCAACCTTGAGTTTTTCGAAATCTTGTGTTGATTGATCTGTCCAGATGAATGAATTCTTGTGGGGCATGGCTGTTAATGGTGCAGCAATAGATCCATAATTTTACGCAAGCTTATGATAAAAAGTTGTAGGTTTTGACCATTCAGTCATGGCTGAAATTTTGACACCAGCGGTGCTGAGGTGGCCCAAATAGCAATTTTAGTTTGGGCAAATGAACACTCAATTGCTTCAGGAAAAGATGATGATCTGAGAGTAACTTGAAGACAAGTCGCAGATGATGCATATGTTCGACCCAGGTGCGACCATACACAAGAATATCATCAAAAAACCCCAAAATAAATTTTCTCAAGTGAAGTTGAAATACCTCATTCATTAATGACAGGAAGGTAGATGGAGCATTGGTTAAGCCAAAGGGCATAACCAAAAACTCAAAATGTCCATGGTGAGTACGAGCATCAGTTTTCTCCACATCCTCATCTTTCATCCAAACTTGATAATAACCTTGGTGTGAGTCTAATTAGGAGAAATATTTAGCCCCAAACGGTTCCTCCAACAATTCTTCAATAGGAAACTTATCTTTGATGGTTTTTGCATTCAACTTGCGATAATCAATGCACATACGCCAGGAACCATCAGATTTAGGAACAAGAAGCACCGGAGAAGAGAATGGAGATTGACTTGGCCGAATTATTCCTTGCTTCAATATCTCTGAAAATTGCCGTTCAATTTCATCTTTTTGATTATGTGGATATCTATATGGTTGAACCACAACAGGTTTTGTCCCTGTTTCAAGAACAATTACGTGGTCACAATCACGTTTAAGAGGGATCCCTACTAGTTCGTGAAAGATGCAAGCAAAATCTTTCAAAATAATCTTCAATTCTTCCCCATTATCTTTGTCGGTCAGCATAACATTGGATTTTTCTTTTTGAGTTGGTTCAGGAAACCTCTCCTAACACCTTGCAACTCCACTTGTTTTCCATTTGTGAAGAATGACATCCACATAACTGTAAGGTCCCATAGTATAGGTCCCAAGGTCTTAAAGTCAATTCACACCTAGAACCGTATGAAAGCCACGTAGATTGAGAACCTATAAATTAATATGGAAAGCATAGTTGCCAAACCACATTGAAACTCCTTTGCATTGTCCTGCACTTCTGACCTGCTCTCCATTTGCCACCACTACCCGTAGCCCTTCTCGCTTCTCAACTTGAAAATTGAATTGTGACACAATTTTAGAATTCATAAAACTATGAGTACTTCGAGAATCAACCAATGACACCACTGGATTTCCTTCCGATTTGCCTTGTAAGCGTATATTTTGTGGAGTTGTGACACCAATGATGGCTTGCAAAGAAATTTCAGGTTGGTCTGTATTAGGATTTGGCTCTTGTTCCAGAGATTCTTCCTCTTCATCTATGGAATCAATCCAAAATAATTTCTTGCACTGATGGGCCGGAGTGAATAACTCGTCACAATTGTAACAGACCCTTAAGCCGGCTTTCATTCATCTCAGATCTAGTCAATTTTCTCACAAATCTGGTGCGCTGTGGAGGTGAGAAATCTGTTGTTTTAGATCTACGGACATCTATGAGTTGCGAACGAAAAGGTTGCCCCGTACGTTGATAAAGTAGGGATAAACTCATTGCCGTAGCCAAATCTGGAGGATTATGCAACTCAACCTCAATTGCTATATTATCGGCAAGACTGCTGATATGAAGTTCAATTTTTTGAGACTGTGTGAGTGTACCAGCCCGCGAAACGAACTGCTCAAACTTTTCTTGGTAATCTGCCACAGACCTAATTTGCCATAACTTAGCCAATTCGCCCAACTTCTGACTTCTGATTGGTGGCTCAAAACAAAGGTTATAATGCTGTTTGAATTCACTCCAAGACGGTTGAGGCATATCTATCTCTAGTTGAAGAAACGAAAGTTGTGCATTCCCCTCCAAATGAAAAGAAACAAGTCCAACTTTGTCTTCCTCTAGAGTTTGTTGGTGTCGAAAGAAGTGTTCACATCCATTCAACCATCCCAAAGAATCCTGTTGGCCATTAAATCGTGGGAAATCCAACTTTTTATAACGAGGAATGATGGAACTTCCTCCTGTTTCTGATCCTGACCCTCCTGCCACTACATTTTTACCCTTCCAACCTCGATTTTGACTGGTGTGTTCAGTGGATTCCTAATCGACCTTCGGATCTTCTAAATCATTTGTAAGTGTGCATCTAAGCGAACATTTATTGCTTCCTGTCTGGCTAAATTGGCTGCATGTTCCTCCTCGAACAGGTTCACCAATTGTGCCAGTTGATTTTGAATTTGATCTCCCATAACTCCCGGCGCTGATACCAAGTTGTTACGGTCCCCTGTTATCGATCTAGTATGGGACGCTGTAAGACAAAATCAGAGTTAAAGCAAAGCGAATTAGGACTCTGGAAAGAGGTTTTCTTTTTTCGACTTATGGTGCTGGTACATTGAGAGAACCTCCATCTCTTGAGTTAAAGTACTCAAAGAACTGGAAAATTTTCTCGATGTCTTTTTATTGAATTCAAACACACTAAATACAACACTGATGGATTAATCCATCTGAAACGAGGAAATAACTTACTAAAACTGAAATGAGAGAGTGGAGGAATAACCTCCTTACTGCAAACAACTGCTACACATAAATAGGAAAAATAAAAAACCGCTAAGCTGTAATAATCTACTTTCTAATTGCCTTAAATCTTCTATGTGTAAACCGTTGGTAGACTAAAAGGGTGCAGCCGAATGGATATGATTGATTCATATAATCGGCCTCAACCAATTGGAACAAATAGATGGTTTATTGATTGATCTTAATTTATTACTGAACTGAGCTTGGTGGGGAGCTGTTGGACTTATGATGGTTTTTAATCTGCCTATTTTACTGTTCGAGCAACATCAAGTTGAAATCTATTGGGATATCGGTTTGCTGTGGCATTTGAGATGAAGTCTAAATGTTGATGGGTTCACTCAAACAACGTCCCACAACTGTTCTTGAATTTGTGAAGCAGTAATGAGAGGGGAATAGATGAAAGGAGGGGAGGAGAAATATGGCTAAACCAATTGGAGAATAGTGAGGAGACCACAGTTTTATAAGACAATTGAGGGTTAGGCAATGGAGAATAAATTGGAGTAAAGGTTGCCAAGGATCTTGAAAGAAGAGAAAAAATGTATCTTCAAAGATTGATAAACAAAATTCTGCCTCCCAATTTCTTATGTCTATCTGTTGTCCTTTGTTAACAACCTAACATCACCGTCAACAATTTTGTAAATTTGTAAGAAATTTCAGTGAAGGCTGCTTTATTTCTTTTGATCATTCTTACTCTTTCTGCTTTTTTCTTTTGCCTTTTAACGTCCACTTCAAACGGTCTCTGACTGGTTCGGCTGACGCCGGCGCCGGCGTAGAAGTGCCTGGTCTGGTTATTGATAGATATTGTTGTGTAGTTTTGTGCGGGCTTGCTATTGTTGTCCTACGGTTTTCCTACTGTTTCTTTGTTCTGTTGGTGGAGTTTTGTTTGTTTTTATTTTATCATGTATTTTCGGTGTTGATTAATCTGCTTGTTAATTTAGTGCCTACTATTTGTTGTTTGTGTATTTTAGTGGTATTCTGTGCTTTGCGGGTGCCTTTACTGTTGTGTTGTTGTGTATCTTTATCTTGTTGTCCGGTATTGAGTAGTGGCTTTGGGGGATAAATGGTGGAATAGGGTCATGTCCTGTGGGGTTGGGGTCAGGTGGAGAGGCGGAGGTATTAGGTGAGGGGTTTCGAGAGATGATAGGTTGAGAGTAGGGTCGTGGAACATAGGGACCCTTCAGGGTAAGTCGATAGAGCTGGTTAAGATCCTTAGGAAGAGAAGGATCAATATTGCGTGTGTCTAGGAGACTAAGTGGGTAGGTTCTAAAGCTAGGGATGTGGATGGGTACAAGTTGTGGTATTCGGGTAATGAGAGGCGTAGGAATGGTGTAGGTATATTAATGGATGAAGAGCTTAGGGAGCAGGTAGTGGAGGCTAATAGGGTTAGCGATAGGGTGATGACTATTAAGTTAGTCATTGGGGGGCTTATGGTGAACATCTGTTGTGCTTATGCGCCACAGGTGGGCCTGGACGAAGAGGAGAAGAGGAGATTTTGGGAGGTTTTGGACGAGGTGGTTAGTAGCGTGCCTAGCTCAGAGAAGATTTTCATAGGATGGGACTTCAATGGGCACATCGGGGCTTTACCGGTAGGATATGGGTAGGTACTTGGAGGCTTTGGCTTTGAGGATAGGAATGATGTAGGAGCCGCTCTTTTGGATTTTGCGAGGGCCTTTGAGTTGGTGGTAGTGAACTCCTGTTTTCCGAAGGAGGAGCATCTGGTTACTTTTCGTAGTAAGTTAGCCAAGACGCAGATTGACTTTTTGCTGCTTAGGAAGGGGGATAGAGCTTTGTGTAAGGATTGTAAGGTATTTTCGAGTGAGAACCTTTCGACCCAGCATAAACTTCTGGTGATGGACTTGATTATTAAGAAGGGAAAAAAGAGAAGGGGTAGGGAGGGTCGACCTAGAGTCAGGTGGGGTGACCTGAGCCCGACTACTGCTTTGGAGATATGGGCGAGGTTGGAGGGGATGGGGGCTTGGGAATGTAGGGTGGACGTGGATAGTATGTGGGATACGGCTGCGAGTTGCATCAAGGAGATAGCTAGAGAGGTTTTGGGTGCCTCGAGGGGTTGGTCTGGCCGGCATTGGGGGGATTGGTGGTGAAATGAAGAAGTTAAGAAGAAGGTGGAGTCGAAGAAGATGGCTTACGTAAAGTTGGTTCAGGGTAAGGATGAAGAGGAAAGACGGATGAGCAGGGAGGAGTACAAGTTAGCTAGGAAGGAGGCTAAGTTAGCGGTAATTACTGCTAAG
Source organism: Capsicum annuum (assembly GCF_002878395.1). Lineage (NCBI taxonomy): Eukaryota > Viridiplantae > Streptophyta > Magnoliopsida > Solanales > Solanaceae > Capsicum > Capsicum annuum. The sequence goes on along the minus strand of NC_061116.1, from coordinate 23,791,250 downwards.
ACGACAACGTTTGAGAGATTGTATGAGGGACTAAAGGAGAAGGGCGGGGAGAAAAGGCTGTATAGGCTTGCCAAAGCTAGGGAGTGTAAGGGTCAGGATCTGGACCAGGTTAAGTTCATTAAGAGGGAGGATGGCAGAGTTTTGGTAGATGACGTTCTTATTAAGAAAAGATGGCAGTCGTATTTTCATAGGCTCCTGGATGATGAGGGGACAGAGGCATTGTACTAGGGGAGTTGGAGCACACTGAAGAATATATAGATTTCGGCTATTATCGGCGTTTTAAGGTGGAGGAGGTCTGTGAGGCTATTCGCAAGACGCAAAGAGACAGGGCGACGCGGCCTGATGAGATTCCGGTGGATTTTTGGAAGTTTGCAAGCGGGACGGGGTTGAGGTGGTTGACCGACTTATTCAACAACATTTTTAAGTCCGCTAAAATGCCCGAGGCGTGGAGATGGAACACGATGATTCCTCTTTATAAGAACAAGGGTGATATTCAGAGTCGCAACTACTACTGAGGTATTAAGTTGTTAAGTCACATGATGCAGATTTGGGAGAGGGTGGTGGAGCGGAGGTTGAGGAAGATAGTGTCGATTTCGGAGAATCAGTTTGGTTTTATGCCTGGTCGCTCGACGACTGAGGCAATTCACCTAGTGCAGAGGCTGGTTGAGCAGTCTATAGAGAGGAAGAGGTATTGACTTGGAAAAGGCGTATGACAAAGTCCCTAGGGAGGTTTTTTGGAGATTGTTGGAGGTGAGGGGGGGTCCCTGTGACGTACATTTATTCGATTAGGGACATGTACAAGGGGGCAAAGACTCAGGTAAGGACTGTGGGAGGGGATTCTGAGCATTTTTCGGTACTTACTGGGTTGCACCAGGGTTCGACCCTGAGTTCGTTTTTATTCGTTGTGGTAATGGATGTGTTGACACGGAGTATTCAAGGTGAGGTGCCATGGTGTATGCTTTTTGCGGATGATGTAGTCTTGATTGATGAGTCACGTCGAGGTGTTAACGATAAGTTAGAGGTTTGGAGACAAACCCTAGAAACTAAAGGTTTCAAGTTGAGTAGGACAAAAACGGAGTACTTGGAGTGTAAGTTTAGTGACAGGAGGCAAGAAGACGAGGTGGTAGTGAAGTTGGAGTCTCAGGTGGTTTGTAAGAGGGATAGTTTTAAGTACCTTGGGTCTATGATTTAGGGGAATGGAGAGATTGACGAGGATGCCTCTCATCGTATTGGGGCGGGTTGGTTGAAATGGCGGCTCGCCTCGGGAATTTTTTGCGATAAGAAGGTGCCTCCCAAGCTTAAAGGCAAATTCTACAGAGTTGTAGTCCGGCCGGCTATGTTGTATGGCGCGGAGTGTTGGCCTGTTAAGAATTCTCACGTCCAGAAGTTGAAGGTGGCAGAAATAAGGATGTTGCATTGGATATGTGGTATCACGAGGGCTTACAGGGTTAGGAATGAGACTATTTGGGACAAGGTGGGAGTGGCATCGGTGGAGGATAAGATTCAGGAAGTGAGGCTGAGATGGTTTGGGAATGTGATGAGAAGGGGCATGGATGCTTCAGTTCGTAGGTGTGAGAGGTTGGCCTTGGATGGTTTCAAGCGGGGTAGGGGTAGACCGAAGAAATACTGGAGAGAAGTGATTAGACATGACATGGAGCAATTACGGCTCACTGAGGACATAACCCTCGATAGGAAGGTTTGGAGGAAGAGTATTAGGGTAGAGGGCTAAGGGGTGTGGTCAAGTCATAGGCGGGAGTTAGGTGAGTTTCGTGTCGCTTGGTTGGTAGTGCTAGGGTTGGGGGAGGGTGGTGCCTTTTGTTGGTTAATGTACTTTTTTGGGGTTGTTGTACCGTTGTTATTTAATCATGTTGTATGCTTGCGATGTTTGACTAAGGTCATGGTCCTTTTTCTTGAGCCGGGGGTCTATCGGAAACAGCCTCTCTACTTCTTCGGATGTAGTGGTATGGACTGCGTACATTATACCCTCCCCAAAACCCCACTATATGGGAATATACTGGATTTGTTGTTGTTGTTGTTGTTGTAAGAAATTTCAGTGAGTAGGGCCGCAATCTTCCACAAAATGGTTCTGGCTCATAGGATGTTTCTGGAAAGTTTTTTATCTGTTTGACCAAATTAAGAAGCTCTGGTTGTTGTTATTCTGAAGGGGAGCCTTGGAGTAACTGGTAAAGTTGCTGCCATTTGACCAGGAGGTCATGGGTTCAAGCCTTGGAAACAGCCTCTGGCAGAAATGTAAGGTACGGCTGCGTACGATACATCCTTGTGGTGGGACCCTTCCCCGGACACCGCGCATAGCGGTAGCTTTAGTGCACCGGGCTGCCCTTTTTGGTTGTTGTTATTCTCTGTGCTCCTTTTGGCCGCTCCTAAATCATTTTTCCTAATTACTGCTTTCTGTTTTAGCTTATATATGGCTACTCTTTTATAACCGAGAAATCTGTGAGGGCTTGGGGCACGGTTTGAAATTTGTATAATTGGCCTGCCCCAGATTATAAATGACTTTGCCGGTGCATATAGAACTCATATACCAACATTAAATTGCTAATTGGGTTATTCTGCAAGAGATGCAGCTGAATTATTTGTTAGTATTGAAGCGTGAGAAAAATTGGCAAACAAGCATTTGCCTAGCTGCATATAGGTAACAACTAAACGGGTAGGAGATTTTGTGGTATTGTGATCATCATTGGTTAGATTGCGGCATATATCTTTTTGCTCCTTAATTTATACACGTGTGATTTTACTAGTCATTCATAACGTTGACCTGGCATCTCAGTTAATACAAATATCTTTGAACATATGATACATCTAGCTTTATTGACCATGTTGCATGCGCTAATGAACTAATTGGCTTTCTTTCATTGCTCAGTAGATAAACAACGTGGGGACCAATATTCGCAAAGCTATGGTGGATTTTACAGCCGAAGAGTTTTCCACCCTCATGGCAACAAATTTTGAATCTGGTTTTCATCTGTGTCAGCTGGCCTATCCCCTTCTGAAAGCATCTGGGGCTGGAAGTGTTGTGTTCACTTCTTCTGTCTCAGGTTTTGTCTCATTGAAATCTATGTCTGTACATGGAGCAACAAAAGGTAATATCTCTCCATTTTAAAGACTTCAAGGTTGATATGGAGTGTCGTGATGAAATATTAAAATTTCATCATCTTTTTCGATTGAATGTTGTCCACAGGAGCAATTAATCAACTTACAAAATATTTGGCATGTGAGTGGGCTAAAGACAACATCAGGTGTAATGCTGTTGCACCTTGGTACATAAAAACATCCATGGTGGAGCAAGTAATTCCACAATTTCTTCTTTTTTCAGTAATCCAATTATAAATGTCGTTATCATTGATGAACTGTGTTCCATTAGATATTCGCTGAGGTTTTCTTTGGTCTACAATATATGCATCCTAATCTGTCTAGGATACCAGTATCATGTATTTGAATTTCACATCTTTACACTTAGCAACATTAAATTGTTACATGTTTTTTTTCAATTTTTAAGGAGGTTAGTATGCAAGAGTATTTATATGCTTCTAAATGCCAATCTTTATGCTTTTTCATGCTAAACCCTGACAAATAACTGTGGAGAAAAGGAAACAAAACTGAGTACCGAAAGAGTGCGTTCTTTTTTTTTTTTTTCAAAAAAAAATCAGGTTAGCTTAACAAAGGGAGTGGGTTCTTGGGGGTGGAGAAATGGTCAACTAAGGTTCTGTGTTACGTCCAAACGCTCATGCAGTGCGTGGTCGTACAAGCAATATGATAGCTCTTTCAAGACGGATATCGAACCCACAAGGACTTGTGATTTAGCGATCTGTCTAATTAATTTGTACTGTGATTTCAAGCAAGTGTATAAGTAATCAAATAAGTTGTTTGATTTTGTAGTTCTAGAACTAATAATAGAATAACAAGTTGATTAAAGATGTTGTAATCAATATTTAGGAACTATTCCAGGGTTAAGGCATTTCTTGCAATCATATATAACATGTCTTTTTCATAGGTTAAGTAGTCTATCTGGTTGTTGATTTACGGAGTTGATATTATGTTTATCTTCCGATCCTCGAATCATCTACCTAAATTGACTTCACAATTACATCGTTGAGCGAAAATGTGATGACTCAATTTAGATGCATGAAGATATCCTCCTTGAATGAGGCGTTCTAGGTATATTCCTATCCTAGACGCAAATCTACCCTTTCTTTTATTAAAGAAGAGATCTCGCTCCCTAAACTCTTTGTTTTATCTTGATGATTCTCCTTCCGGATTCACACAAAGATCATAAATATATTTTCAATTTCGAAAAAAAAAACGATTGTAAATATATTTCAATTCTGGCGAAACACCAAAATAGTAAGAGCAAGAGCATAGGAACAACCAATATGATAGATCTACCAAATCAAAATTATGCTACACAATTATATGCTTAGCCTCAATCCCAGAACAAGGGTTTTTGCCACTCATACTAACAAAAACACAAGAATTCAGTGTTTTCATCTAAAGAAGAGACTAAGAAATTCAAAGAGAAAAGAAACTTAATGGTGAAACTTTGTTCTCTGCTTTGTGCCTCAATAAAAAAAGACCAACCGTTGCAAAAACGTGGAGGAAGGGTTTATATTGTAGTGGGAAAATACCCGTCATCCTATTGGGTTTCGGATTACAAAAATAAGACAAAATCCGGGTCGGGGTAGGCCTTGGCACGGCGTGCCAGTGGTAGTGCCGGCTGCCCAAAATTGTTCTTCTTTGGCGTGGCATGTGATACACAAAAATGAGGCATGTCACATTATCAGTTACTGCTGTACATGTCACCAAGTTAGTTAGTCCAGATCAGCAGTTAGTTACCTGAGTTAGTGGGTATCTCATTCAGTTAGTGTCTAGAAGGTTCTCAAGTCAATATATAGAGAATTGTACACAAATGACCAAGCATTATGATTAATATTCTCAATTGTTAATTCAATTTCTATTTCATCTTCTTTTTATCTTCCATTAATGAGCTGATCTACTTGAGTAATCTCGGTAATTACGCCTGTGCAGTTACTGAATTTCGGAATCCATCAGGGTTTCCCTGATTTCAGCTATCTGTGGTATCAGAGCCATTGATTCTCGGCAACAATGGCGAAGGAAGGTCGTGCAAATGGTGATTCGGGGAGTGATTCAACAGTGGATGGAGGTGATTTAAAGGAATTGATGTAGAAATTGGAATTCTCAACTCTGAAGTGGCTAATTTGAAGCAATTGGATTGAATAGTTACGGAATTGAAGGAGCAAATGGTGACGAATCGCAGGGGTAGTTCACCTGTTGAGGTCGGACTCGGAACTTCGAGGGAAAGACAACCATGGGAGGAGGAATTTAGGGATTCCAATCCAATGGGATTTCAGAAACAGGGCATCTCCAGATATTCTAAACTGGATTTCCCAAAGTTTTCAGGGGATGATGTGAAGTCATGGTTGTTTAAGGTTGAACAACAACTTTTCAGTTTTGATGAAGTTCCAATGGAGAAAAGAATTGGTTTAACTACCGTGCACCTGGACGGTGAAGTAATACAATGGCATCAGTCTTTTTGAGGTACAGGCAATACACTTCCCCTCGTACTTGGAATGAATACGTAGTAGCACTGGTGGAAAGATTTGGGTTGGATTTTGATGATCCAATGGAGGAAATTAAAGAAATTAAGCAAACGGGATCTGTAAGAGAGTACCATGCTTTGTTTGAAAGTATGTTAACCAGAGTCAAGTTGTCCCAAGAAAATGCAATCAGCTGCTTCCTTGGAGGGCTTAAGAAAGAGGTAAACATGTTGTAAAATTGACTCATCCCACTTCTTTACCCCAATTGTGTAGATCTGCTAGGATGCAAGAAGCATACATGAGGCTCAAGCTAAACTGTACGAGCATACAACAACTAGTTTTAGCTCATCCTATAGGAAGTTCAATGATCAGAGGTGTCAATCTAAGACATTCTTGAGAATCATGGTTCTGAAAGAACTGAGGGAAAGGCTGAGTTTAGATGAGATCAATGAGAAGAGATCTAAAGGCTTATGTTATTTTTGCAATGAAAAATATGTCCCAGGTCATAAGTGCAAAAACTTCAAACAATTATATCTTCTTGAGGTTAAAGAAGTAGAAGATGGGCAAGACTATGCAGAAGATGAGAATCATAAAGAGAAAGATGACGCAATACTTCCACAGATGGAGCAAATGGAGATTTCCATTCATGCACTTAATGGTTCTTTAGGCTTTAGAACATTGAGGGTAACCGGATATCATGCAAAAAGGCCCTTACATATTTTAGTGGATACTGGGAGTTCTCACAACTTCATTGATCCTGAAGTTGTGAAGCTGTTAGGCTGTACCATCAAGACAACTGCACCACAAATGGTAGCAACAACTAATGGAAATGGAATGAAGGTGGACAAGGTTTGTCAGATCTCGTGGTTGTAACAAGGGGCACTGCTGAGTTTTTGTTATTACCCTTGGGGTCTTGTGGTGTAGAATTGGGGGTTCAATGGCTTCTAACACTAGGGGGCATCAAGATGAATTTCAGAAAATTGATAATGGAGTTCATGTACAAAGGCAAAAAGCATGTTCTGAGGGGATCAGGCAAGCAGTTGGAAGCTTTAAGTGGTGGATCACAACTCTTCATGATTCAGGTGATACCAGCAATGTGTTATACGTTAAAATGTGCTACAGTAAATCCAAAGAAAATGTCACAGAACAACCTAAGCTAATAGAGTTATTACTTTAAGAAGTTGTTTGATGAACCTACTACACTACCACCTCTTAGGGGTGTATTTGACCACATAATTGTCTTACACTCTGCTACTGAACCTGTGAATAAAAGGTTTTATAGATATCCATCTGTCAAGAAAGATATAATTGAGGGGTTAGTACAACAGATGCTAGATCAGGTGATAGTGCAACCTAGTTGCAGTCCCTTTGCTTCTTCTGTGGTCTTAGTTAGACTACAACACTATGAAAAACAAATTTCGATGAGCTAGGAGGTTCCAAAATATTTTCCAAGATTGATCTAAGATGTGGATATCATCAACTAAGAATGACACTTGAAGATGTTCCAAAGACTACATTTAGGACTCACTCTAGGCATTTTGAATACTTAGTGATGCCATTTGGATTGTCCAATGCACCAACAACCTTTCAAGGACTTATGAATACAGTGTTTAAAACTTTTCTCAGGAAATTTGTGTTAGTATTCTTTGATGACATCCTGATATATAACAAGAGTTTTGATGATCACATAGCCCACTTAAGAGCTGTTTTTCTTACAATGTAGCAACATCAGTTGTTTGCTAAACAGTCTAAGTGTTTCTTTGGTGTTAAAAGATTGAATACTTAGGCTATTTTATCTCAGAAGAGGGGAGGGGGTATCTACTGATCCTTTAAAGGTTGCAACAGTTAGAAACTGGCTTTACCTACTAATCTCAAGCAACTAAGGGGTTTCCTTGGTTAAGCAGGATATTACAGGACATTTGTTCAAGGTTTTGGTATTATTAGCAGACCATTAAATGATCTATTAAAGAAAGATTACTTCAAGTGGTCATTAGAAGCTACTTCAGCTATGTAACAACTCAAGGATGCACTCACTCATGCCCCTATTTTAGCTTTACCGAATGCAGGCAAGACCTTTGTTGTGGAGGCTGATGCTAGTGGATCTGGAATTGTTGTGTTGATGCAACAAGGTCACCCCATAGCCTTTATCAGTAGGTCTCTTTCCCCTAGGCATGCTGCAATGTTTGTCTATGATAGAAACTCTTAGCCATTGTTTATGCAGTAATCAAATGGTCTCAGTATTTGTTACAGATTAGAAAGCTCTAAAGTATTTTATAGAGCAGACATTACACACAAACTCGCAGTGGTTGACTAAGCTGATGCCTTTTGATTACAGTATTGAATATAAGAAGGGGGTTGACAATAAAGCAGCTGATGCATTATCAAGAGTCACTGGTGCTGAATTGTTGACACTGGTTATTACTAATACCAATTCTAACTTGTTGCAAGCTATTACTCAATGTTGGGGCTACTGATACTAAGGTGTAGGCTATTATCTCTAAATTGCAGGCTGATCTTACTACTAAGACTCAGTTCTCTTGGAATCACAACCAACTTGGAGGAAAGGGTAAGTTGGTGGTAGGAAATGTTCCTCAATTGAGGAAAAATATCATAACTTTGTGGCATTCTACTGTCAGTGGGGGTCATTCAAGTGTAGAGGCTACCTTGAAGAGATTGCTTACACTATTCTATTGGAAGGGTATCAAAATGATGTCAAGAAGTTTGTGTTGACATGTGATGTTTGTCAAAGGAGTAAAGCTGATCTTGCAGCTTCACTTGATTTATTACAACCTTCACCTATTCTTGAGGTAGTATGGTCTCAACTCAGCATGGATTTCATTGATGGACTTCCTAAATCAAATGGTTATGCGGTTATTCTGGTAGTAGTTGATAGACTAAGCAAGTATGCCCACTTTATTCCTCTTAAACACCCATACACTTAAACACCCATACACTGCTCAATCTGTGGCTAAACCTTTCCTTAAGGAGGTAATAAAATTGCATGGTTTTCCTGACAACATAACTAGTGACAAAGATGATTTCGTAGTACATTTTGGCAGGAACTCTTTTCTTTACAAGGAGCTCAACTTAACACTTCCTCAGCTTACCATCCTCAATCTGATGGACAAACTGAGGTAGTAAACAGGTGTTTGGAAACATATTTGAGGTGTTTTTGTGTTGTTGATGCAACTAATTGGGCTGAATATTTGCCCATGGCTGGGTATTTGTATAATACCTCTCATCATAGCTCTATTCAGACCACACCCTATGAAGCACTATATGGAAGGCCTCCACCTCTTCAACAACAACAACAAACCCAGTGTATTCCCACCTAGTGGGGTCTGGGGGGGTAAGATGTACGCAGTCCATACCTCTACCTCTGAAGAAGTAGAAAGGCTGTTTCCGATAGACCCCCGGCTCAAGGCACGAGATACCACACAAACACATAGTAAAGCACAGAAGCAGATTACATAACATAAATACGGCACCCATAAGTAATATAAAACAGAGGAGAGCAGAGGAAAGCACACAGATTCGTAATGAAACATGGAACACGGAACACGAAATCATAACAGGAATAAAACCCCCACCAAGTAATACCCTACACTAGCGACCCAAACTGGCCCTAGTCCTCTGCCGTAATTCGCGTCCTCCAGACCTTCCTATCTAGGGTCATGTCCTCGGTGAGCTGTAACTGTTCCATGTCCTGCCTAATCACCTCAACCCAGTACTTCTTCGGCCTACCCCTACCCCGCCTAAAAACCATCCAACGCTAGCCTCTCACACCTACGGACCGGGGCATCCATGCCCCTCCTCTTCACGTGTCCGAACCATCTCAATCGTGCTTCCCGCATCTTGCACTCCACTGAAGTCACACCAATCTTCTCCCGGATAGTCTCATTCCGAACTCTATCCCCTCTAGTCAGCCCACACATCCAGCGCAACATCCGCATTTCTGCCACCTTCATTTTTTGGATGTGGGAGTTCTTAACTGGCCAACACTCCGCTCCATACAACAAGGCCGGACGGACTACCACCCTGTAGAATTTGCCTTTAAGCTTGGGCGGCACCTTCTTATCACACAGCACCCCCGACGCGAGCTTCCACTTCATCCATCCCGCCCCAATATGGTGCGAAACATCCTCGTCAATCTCACCGTTACTCTGGATCATGGACCCAAGATACTTGAAATTATTCCTCTTACATACCTCCTGTGCTTCCAGCTTCACTACTACCTCATTCTCCCGCCTCACGTCATTAAACTTGCATTCCACATACTCTGTCTTGCTTCTGCTCACCCTGAACCCTTTAGACTCAAGAGTTTGCCTCCACACCTCTAATTTGTCATTCACACCCCCTCGAGTCTCATCTATCAGAACTACATCGTCTGCAAAAAGCATACACCACGGCACCTCCCCTTGAATACGCCGCGTCAACACATCCATCACCAACGCAAACAAAAAGGGACTAAGAGTAGATCCCTGATGCAATCCTGCCAGGACAGTGAAATGCTCTGAGTCTCCTCCCGCCGTCCTCACCTGGGTTTTCGCTCTATCATACATATCCTTAATTGCTCTGATATATGCCAGCGATACTCCACTCACCTCCAAGCATCTCCAAAGCACCTCCCTGGGGACTTTGTCGTAAGCTTTCTCCAGGTCGATAAACACCATGTGCAGATCTTTCTTCCTTTCCCTATACCGTTCCACCAACCTCTGTACCAGGTGGATTGCCTCCGTCGTCGAGCGGCCGGGCATAAATCCGAACTGGTTTTCCGAAATAGACACTATCCGTCTCAGCCTCACCTCGACCACTCTCTCCCAGATCTTCATAGAGTGACTCAATAACTTAATCCCCCTATAGTTATTGCAACTTTGAATGTCCCCCTTATTCTTATAGAGAGGGATCATGGTACTCCACCTCCAAGTCTCGGGCATCTTTGCCGTCCTGAAGATTTCATTAAACAATCCAGTCAACCACCTTACACCAGCCTCTCCAACGAACTTCCAAAACTCCACCGGTATCTCATCCGGCCCCGTCGCCCTACCCCTTCGCATCCTGCGGACAGCCTGTCTAACCTCTTCTACCTTAAAACGTCTACAATAGCTAAAATCCCGACACTCCTCTGAGTGCTCCAGTTCCCCTAACACAATAGCTCTATCCCCTTCGTCATTCAAGAGCCTATGAAAGTACGACTGCCATCTCTTCTTAATGTGGCCGTCCTCCACCAACACTCTACCGTCCTCCCCCTTAATGCACCTCACCTGATCGAGGTCACGACCCTTCCTCTCCCTAGCCTTAGCGAGTCTAAACAACTTTTTCTCCCCTCTTTTCCCCTGTAACCCTGCATACAAGCTCTCAAAAGCGGCCGTCTTAGCTGCCGTGACTGCTGACTTAGCCTCCTTCCTCGCTAGCTTGTACTCTTTCCTGTTTACCCGCTTCTCCTCTTCGTCCTTACTTTCCACCAACTTAGCATACGCCTCTTTCTTGGTCCCCACTTTCTTCTCCACCTCTTCATTCCACCACCAATCCCCCCGATGGTGCCCGGCCCGGCCCCTAGAAACACCCAACACCTCACTTGCATTCTCCCTGATGCACCTTGCCGCCCTGTCCCACGTACTATCCACGTCCCACCTACACTCCCACACCCCTATTCCCGCCAACCTCTCCCCTATCTCCCACGCATTCACTGGCGTCAGGCCGCCCCACTTAATTCTAGGTCTACACTCCTTACTCCTCCTCTTTCTATTCTTCTTTATACCCAAATCCATAACCAAGAGCCTATGCTGGGTCGAAAGATTCTCACTCGGGATGACTTTACAGTCCTTACACAACGCCCTATCCCCTTTCCTAAGCAACAAAAAGTCAATCTGGGTCCTGGCTATCGCGCTTCGAAAGGTGATCAGGTGCTTGTCCTTCTTCGGGAAGCCCGAGTTCCCCACCACCAGCCCAAAGGCCCTTGCAAACTCCAATAGGGTCGCCCCCTCTTCATTTCTCTCCCCAAAACCAAAACCACCATGCACATCACCAAAGCCTCCCGGTAACGCCCCGATGTGCCCGTTGAAATCCCCTGCTATAACAATCTTCTCCGAACTAGGCACGCCTCTCACCATCTCCTCCAAAGCCTCCCAAAACCGCATCTTCTCCTCCCCCTCCGATCCCACTTGCGGCGCATAAGCACTACACACGTTCAGGGTAAACCCCCGAATGACCAACTTAATTGTCATCAACCTATCGTTGATCCTCTTCACCTCCACTACCTGACCTCTAAGCTCTTCATCTACTAAGATACCAACTCCATTCCTACGCCTCTCGCTCCCAGAGTACCACAGCTTGTAACCATCCACATCCCTAGCCTTAGACCCTACTCACTTGGTCTCTTGGACACACGCAATGTTGATCCTCCTCTTCCTAAGAATCTTCACAAGCTCTATGGACTTACCCTGAAGGGTCCCTATATTCCAAGACCCAACTCTCAGCCTACCGTCACTATCCACACGCCCTCCACTACTCCCCCCGCGGCCAAACCTTGGCCTCCCTCCCACTCCCGCCCTCTCCTCATTCCCCGCCCCTACCACGGCCCCACGCCCCAATCCCCTCGGACATGACCCTATCCACCCATTACCGCCCACAGCCACAACTACACGAAAGTATAAGAAAATATAAAGATATACACGGTGGTAGTATCAAAGCAGCAGCAAGGAAATACAAGGCTCACACAAATTCAAAGAAATACTCCCGAAACAAAACTATACTCAATTAGGGGGCAAACCCCACTGGACTCAACACCCACAGCCCCAAATACAGATTCCCAGCCGACAACCCAATCCAAAGCAGTGCAAGAAACGACCACAGCAACAACAGACAACAGACAATATCCACAAATCCCACGCAAGTCAAGGTACAGGGGCTACTACTAGCATAATACGAAGAATGAAATATGAAATAATGAAATAACAAAGGTTAGAAGTCACCGGATTACGCTTGTAGACCAAGCCGGAAACCAATCCCAGTGTTGACCGGCTTCCGGGGGATTCCGGTGCTGAGATGGAGCTGCGGCTGCTGGAGACGGAGCGGCGGCTGAAGACCGAGCTTCGGCTGTTGGAGACCGAGTTGGTGGCTGGAGACCGGGCGGCGGCTGGCTGGAGGCCGAGGTGGGGGGGAGGGCTGGTGTACCCCGCCGGGGGGGGGGGGGATGGACGGAAAAGGGCGCGGGGGGGGGGGGGGGCGGGGGGGGACGGGGGGGCGGGGGGCGGCGCTTGGGACCGGCGGTCGGGGGTCGGGGCTGGGGACCGGAGGTCGGGGCCGACGCCGAAGGTCAGCGACGGCAA
>NC_061116.1:23763076-23778246 GCF_002878395.1 Capsicum annuum | reverse complement strand
GGGGGGGGGGGGGGGGGGGGGGGGGGGGGGGGGGGGGGGGGGGAACGGCTTGGAACCGGCGGTCGGCGACGGAGGGTGGCGGGGACCGGAGGTCGGGTCGGGTCGGCGACGGGGACCGGTGCGAGCGAGAGAGAGAGAGAGGGGGTAGGGGAAAGAGAGAGAGCCGTTAGAGAGAGAGCTTCCAAACCAAGGCCTCCACCTCTTCATTTACCTTATTTACCTGGTAAGTCTGCTTCTGCAGAGGTGGATAACACTCTCTTAAGTAGAGAACTCAGACTGCAGCTCCTGCAACATCTCTTGGCTTGAGCACAAAATCGGATGGCAGGCTGATTCCCATAGGTCTGAGAGGTCTTTTGATGTTGGTGATTGGGTGTATTTCAAGACCCAATCTTATAGACAAACTACTGCGACCAATATACCTTTGCACAAATTGGCTTCTAGATACTATAGGCCTTTTCAAATTGGTAAGAAGGTTGGATCTGTGGCTTATACTTTACTCTTTCCACTGGGCTCAAAATTCATCCAACTGGACATGTTTCTCTACTCAAAAAGTGTCATCAAATCCCTGCTCAAATATCTTATCCACCTGTGACTGATATAGCTAGCCCCTATTGCCCTCAACCTGCTGCTATACTTCAAAGGAGAATGGTAAATAAGGGTAACAAGGCTGTTGCTCAAGCCTTGGTGCAATGGGAAGGCCTCCCTGCTGACTGTGCTATTATTGCTTTACATACTAGATTTCTTCATTTTGTTCCGTAACTCGTTTACATCCTTGAGGACAAGGACCTTTTCGACCTAGGGAGTACTGAAACACAAAAATGCGGCATATCACATTATTAGTTACTGCTGTACGTGTCACCAAGTTAGTTAGTCCAGTTCAGCAGTTAGTTTGCCCGAGTTAGTTGGAGTAGTTAGTGGGTATCTCATTCAGTTAGAGTCTAGTAGGTTCTCAAATCAATATATGAATTGTACACAAGTGACCAAGCATTATGAATAATATTCTCAATTGTTAATTCAGTTTCCATTTCATCTTCTTCTTATCTTCCATTAATTGAGCTGATCTACTCGAGTAATCTCCGTAATTACTCCTGTGCAGTTACTGAATTCTCGGAATCCATCAGTGTTTCGCTGATTTCAGCTATCAAATGTGCCTTTGGATGCACCAGCTGCTGCCATCTGGAGTTGAGCTCTTGGAGTGGCATGCCTGGCGGTATGCCAACTTGATTTTTCCTGGTACTCATCCCAAGTAGCATTCTTAGTTGCGAGCGCATTAGCGCATAATGCTCTTATGCGATGTGATGCAAGTCTGTGACGCTTCAAGTTATTGATGTGAGGCCACCTGACTGAATCGGGCGCATAACCCTCTATTGCGTGGTGCCCAGCGATGCGAGATGCGAGCCGTGCGCTCACATCTTGTGTTTTTATTTGTAGGGCTATTTTTAAATTCAAAAAAAGAGTCGGGTTAATTTTTAAAGTTAGAAAGAGATGCGACGTCACTAGTACGATTTTTTATGGTTAGCGACATCACTGAAGCAGCAGCTGCAACTTCTCTTCTTCTTCACTTAAGTTGCAACATCACTACTGCGCCTGCTCTGTTTTGCTATTGCTCTGTTAAGGTAATTTTTCTTCTTCTTCTTCCTTCATTCTTCTCTGTTTTGCTGCTTTGTTTCTGTTCTTTTTTTTTTCTTTTTTTGACTTCTGCTCTTTTTCCTCCGTCTTTAGTGTTTTGCTCTGTTTTTTCTTTTACCAATGCTCTGTTTTTCTGCCTTCTTCCTTGTTCTTTTTCTGCATTTTCCTCAATTTTTTCCCTCTGTTTTTTGTTGTTGTTTCTTTCTCTTTTCTTTTTGTTGCGACTTTTGTTTGATTTGTTTCTTATGCTTTCTTTACAACAATTTTAGATGTGTGATCTGGCTTGGAAATATGGTAAAAGGGCAAGTGAGATCAATAGGAAGAAAGTCACATGTGTTTTTTGTGGCATGACGTTTAATGGTGGAGCTTTTTGCCATAAACAACATCTTATTGGTAATTGTACTGATGTGTAGCAATGTAAGAAGTGTCCGAATGCTGTGAGAAAAGAAATTAAAGAGTATGTTGAGCGAAAAAAGGACCTAAAATGTCAAATGTTATCTCCACCACAAGTTACTAATCTTGGCGATGATGATGAAAGAAAGGAGAAGCTGCTGACAGTGTTCAAGGAAGCATGATGCGGAAAAAAGTGACAAGGCTTTGCATCATGCACCGCATTATGCGTGGTGCGATGTGACTACATCACTGAAGTGAAGTGCAATTTAATAGAAAAAAGACCTAATAGAGCATTCAAACAGTAAGTTATAACTGAAAAAACCACAACAACTATATAATCAATAAAAAAGACAATATATATAAGAAAAAGTTTTAAATGAAACACCAAGATCACAGAAACACCCATTGCAAGAAACAAAACAGTTCAACAAAGCAAAACAAACCAAAAAAAGAAGAAAAAACAAATCTAAATTAATAATGTTTCAGTTTAAAGCTCTTTTAGTTCATTAAGATTGTCCAAATCTTTTATTCCTTCAGTATCACCGTAATGCTCATCATTTTCAACTTCCCCATCTCCTGT
This sequence comes from Capsicum annuum, assembly GCF_002878395.1. Lineage (NCBI taxonomy): Eukaryota > Viridiplantae > Streptophyta > Magnoliopsida > Solanales > Solanaceae > Capsicum > Capsicum annuum. The sequence continues at coordinate 23,775,644 of NC_061116.1, read as the reverse complement.
TGAAGTAGCAATTTCTTTTCCCTTAATTGTATAAGCTTGAAGTACTACCCCTTACACCATACCGACGCTCATCAACTCCATTTGCCTCAGCAACAACGCCCCAAGTGAAGTCAGTATTTCCATCAAAAATTGATTAATCTTCAGCATTCTCAATTCCAATTCCAGTTAGCCATTCATTGGCATCATCAATGTTGTCCAAGCTAATTGGATCATATCCATTGCGAACGTTGTAACGACGCCTTAATGTTCTGTTGTACTTTATGAACAAGTCATTGAGGTGCTTTAGAGTTAGTCTATTCCTCTTTTTGTTATGGATCTACGAATAAATATTGGCAAGTATAAAGTCAAGACATTTGAGATATAATATACTTATCTCAATATACTAAAACTTTTCTTTAACTATTACATGTGCGAACACGCTTCAATTTCTTTCACACCCAGATTCGCTACAAGTAAAGACCCAAAATTCTGATGGCAAACTTTTGTAACTCTAAGTTTCTGAACCATAAAGCCTCCACTTCAACTATTTAAGTAAAATAATTATTCAAATTTGCAATTATAAAGAAATAACTTAAAGTGTTAATTTAATGAAAACGTAGAAGGCTAAGTTACTCGGACTCTTCACTTTTGGTGTCGCACCCGTGTCGACATGACATGGGTGTGGTGTGGGATCCGTACCCGATCTGGTCAACCGATTTTGGGTACTTTGACCAAAATTGATTGGAAAAGTCCGAACAGATTTAAGAAATTTTGTAATAAAAACAAAAGCTAAGGTGAAATTGAAGAAAATTGAATACCTTGTATATAGAAATTTCTATGTTATTGCTTTTCTTTTCATCTCCTTCCAAGATTTTCTTCTTGAACAACATTTTTTTCGTAAGTTTTTCATATAATATCTCATAATTTATGTTTCATAACTCTATTTTTAGATATTTAAATTATTTTTTGCCGAATCCCCGCACCCGTATCCATTCTTAGATCCATATCCTCGAATCTTTATATTGAGACCGCAAAGGATCCGACCTCTAGATCCGTACCTGTATCGGACACCTGCACCCGAGTCTGAGCAACTTAGGTAGAAGGAGCCATTTCCTTGGTGACTTCTTGTCTCTTTGTCTTATGGCGGTTGGTATTGCAAAAAGTCCCTCAACATAAGAACTAATCTGATCGGTTATTTTATCTTGCATATCTTTATCACCAATTATCTTTGCAATGCACGTATGGAATTCCATCATCAAACTCTTATTTAGTAAATCATCCTTACGATTATAATAGAGTGATGGGTTTAAGATATTACTAGTTGCATGCAACGGTTTGTGGAGTTGATCACTCCACCTTTTATCAATGATCTAAAAAACATTTGCATATTTATGCTCTTCAGTAAAAAAAAAATTTAATAGCCTCCTTAGCCTTACTCATCGCTTCATAAATGTATAACCCATTGATGGTTTTGCCTCACCATCTACCAAACGAAGAACTGTAATCAAGGGACCACATACTTTAAGAGCATAGGTAACATTGTTCCAAAAATGGAATGAAAGCATTGTCCGTGCAGCTTCGTTTTCTAACACTTCTTTTGTAAATTTACTATTATTTCATTCTTTTGAAATGAATATGGTTCTCAAATTTGACTTTTGCTTCAACATCCTCTGCAAGGTCAAGAAAGTAGTAGCAAATCTAGTCTTGCCAGGTTTCACCAAGTTTCTTTGATTAATGAATCTTCTCATCATATTCAACAACAAAGACCTTTGAACAATGTAAGAATGCACCTTAACTGCCTTAATGAAAACACCTTGAAAGGGTCTTTGCTTGAAAATATCTTCGAAAATCAATTTCACACAATAGGCTGCACACGGAGGCCAATATATGTGCAGGAACACTCCTATTAGCATAGAACCTGCCTTAACATTTTCAGCTGCATTATCTGTAACCACTTGAACAACATTCTTTGGTCCAATCTTCTCTTATGTTATTCTTAAATGAAGAGAACATTTTGATGGAATCAGTGGATAGGTCGCTGACATCGATTGACTCAAGAAATAAGCTTCCTCTCGGAGAATTCACCAACATATTTATGATCGTTTTTTTGGTTTTTGCTGTCCACTTATCCATCATAATGGAACATCCGAACTTGTTCCATTCCACCCGATGCTCCTCCACGATTTTGTGTCTCTTCCGCTTTTTTATTTAGATAAGTGACACTAACATTATACTAAGTGGGGGTGGCTTCATCCTTGGACCATATTGGACTATGACCTCAATCATGTCTGCAAATGTGTCGTAATTGACACAATTGAAGGGCAGCCCTGCATCGTACGACCATCGTGAAAAGGCCACAATAGCACGATCCCTCAAAATTTCCTTGGCCGCAGCCTGGAAATTCTTACTACTTTTTCCTGAATCATTTCCTGGCTTCAACGGAAAGTAAGTATCTATTGGAGCTTTCGTACCGATTGATCTATTACTTGAAGAAACTGATGCATTTTGTGATTGTTTTTGTGATTTTGAAGTGACAAATCAGCAGTTTCTCCTTCCTCTATTTCATCATCATTAAGATTAGTAACTTGTGGTGGAGATAACATTTGATGTTTTAGGTCCTTTTTTCGCTCAATATACTCTTTAATTTCTCTTCTCACAGTATTTGGACACTTACACTGTTGCACATCACTACAATTACCAATAAGATGTTTATGGCAAAAAGCTCCGCCATTAAACGTCAAGCCACAAAAAACACATGTAACTTTGTTCTTATTGGTCTCACTTGCCCTTTTACCATATTTTCAAGCTGGAACAGACATTTAAAATTGATGTAAAGAAAGCATAAGAAACAAACAAAAGTCTCAACAAAAAGAAAAGAGAAAGAAACAACAACAGAAAACAGATGGAAAAAAAAAGAGGAAAACAGAGAAAAAGAAGAAGGCAGAAAACAGAAAACAGAGCATCAGTAAAAAAAAAACAAAGAAAACAGTAAAGAAGAAGAATAGCAGAAGTGAAAAAAAGAACAAAAATAAAGCAGCAAAACAGAAGGACGAAAGAAGAAAAATTACCTTAATAAAGCAGCATCAAAACAGAGCAGGAGCAGTAGTGATGTCGTAGCGTCAATGAAGACGAAGAGAAGTCGCATCTGCTGCTTCAGTGATGTCGCTAACCCTAAAAAATCGTACTAGTGATGTCGCGTCTCTTTCTAACTTTAAAAATTAACCCGACTTTTTTTTTTTAATTTAAAAATAGCCTTACAAATAAAAACAACAAGATGTGAGCGCATCGGCTCGCATCATGCAATAGAGGGTTATGCGCCCGATTCAGGCAGATTGCCTCACATCAATAACTTGAAGTGTCATTGCATCGCATTATCCGCTGATGCGAGCACATCAGAGAACACTTGTTGCTGATTTGTCACTTCAAAATCACAAAATACATCAGTCTCTTCAAGTTATGGATCAACCGGTATGAAACGTCCAACAGATACTTTCTGTTGAAGCTAGGAAATGATTCAGAGAAAAGTGGTAAGAATTTTCGGGCTGTGGCCAAGGGAATTTTGAGGGATCGTGCTTTGCGGCCTTTTCATAGTGGTTGTATGATGCAGGGCTGCCCTTCACTTGTGTCAATTGCTACACTTTTGCAGACAAGATCTAGGCCAATATGGTCCAGGGATAAGCCACCCACTTAGCATGACGTTAGTGTCACTTATCTAAATAAAGAAGTGGAAGAGACAAAAAAATTATAGAGGAGCATCGGGTGGAATGAACAAGTTCGGATGTTCCGTTATGATGGATAAGTGGAAAAGCAAGAACCAGAAAAATAATCATAAATGTGTTGGTGAATTCTTTGAGAGGAAGCTTATTTCTTGAGTCAATTGATGCCAACGACTTGTTCGCTGATTCCATCAAAATATTCTCTTTATTTAAGAGTACCATAGAGAAGATTGGACCAGAGAATATTGTTCAAGTGGTTACAGATAATGCAGCTGAAAATGTTAAGGCAGGTTCTGTGATAATGGGAGTGTTCCCGCACATATATTGAATTCCATGTGCAGCCCATTATGTTAATTTGATATTCGAGGATATTTTCAAGCAAAGACCCTTTCAAGGTTTTTCACCATGGCAGTTAAGGTGCATTCTTATATTGTTTAAAGGCCTTTGTTGTTGAATATGATGAGAAGATTCATTAATTAAAGAAACTTGGTGAAACCTGGCAAGACTAGATTTGCTACTGCTTTCTTGACCTTGCAGAGGATGTTGAAGCAAAATCAAATTTGAGAACCATGTTCGTTTCAAAAGAATGGAATAACAGTAAATTTGCAAAAGAAGTGTTAGGAAAAGAAGTTGCACGGATAATGCTTTCATTCCACTTTTGGAACAATGTTGCTTATGCCCTTAAAGTATGTGGTCCCTTGGTTACAATTCTTCGTTTGGTAGATGGTGAGGCAAAACCATCAATGGGTTACATTTATGAAGCGGTGGGTAAGGCTAAAGAGGCTATTAAAAATGGTTTTACTGAAGAGCATAATATGCAAGGTTTGGGGCGTGGGGCTGTGGCGGGGGCGGGAGATGGGGAGAGAGCGGGAGTGGGTGGGAGGCCAAGGTTTGGCCGAGGGGGGGGTAGTGGGGGGCGCGTGGATAGCGACGGTAGGCTGAGGGTTGGGTCGTGGAATATAGGGACCCTTCAGGGGAAGTCCATAGAGCTGGTGAAGATTCTTAGGAAGAGAAGGATCAACCTTGCGTGTGTCCAAGAGACCAAGTGGGTAGGGTCTAAGGCTAGGGATGTGGACGGTTACAAGCTGTGGTACTCTGGGAGCGACAGGCGTAGGAATGGAGTTGGCATCTTGGTAGATGAAGAGCTTAGAGGTCAGGTAGTGGAGGTGAAGCGGATCAACGATAGGTTGATGACTATTAAGTTGGTCATTCGGGGGTTTACCCTGAACGTGTGTAGTGCCTATGCGCCGCATGTGGGATCGGAGGGGAAGGAGAAGATGCGGTTCTGGGAGGCTTTGGAGGACGTGGTGAGAGGCGTGCCCAGTTCGGAGAAGATTGTTGTAGCAGGGGATTTCAACGGGCATATCGGGGCGCTACCGGGAGGCTTTGGGGATGTGCATGGTGGTTTTGGTTTTGGGGAGAGAAATGAAGAGGGGACGACCCTATTGGAGTTTGCGAGGGCGTTTGGGCTGGTGGTGGTGAACTCGGGCTTCCCGAAGAAGGACGAGCATCTGATCACTTTTCGGAGCGCGATAGCCAGGACCCAGATTGACTTTTTGTTGCTTAGGAAAGGGGATAGGGCGTTGTGTAAAGACTGCAAAGTCATCCCGAGTGAGAATCTTTCGACCCAACATAGGCTCTTGGTTATGGATTTGGGTATAAAGAAGAATAGAAAGAGGAGGAGTAAGGAGTGTAGATCGAGAATTAAGTGGGGCGGTTTGACGCCAGTGAATGCGTGGGAGATAGGGGAGAGGTTGGCGGGAATGGGGGTCTGGGAGTGTAGGGGGGATGTGGATAATATGTGGGACAGGGCGGCAACGTGCATCAGGGAGAATGCAAGGGAGGTGTTGGGTGTTTCGAGGGGCCGGGCCGGACATCATCGGGGGGATTGGTGGTGGAATGAAGAGGTGGGGAAGAAAGTGGAGACCAAGAAAAAGGCGTATGCTAAGTTGGTGGAAAGTAAGGACGAAGAAGAGAAGCGGGTAAACAGGAAAGAGTACAAGCTAGCGAGGAAGGAGGCGAAGTCAGCGGTCACGGCAGCTAAGACGGCCGCTTTTGAGAGCTTGTATGCAGGGTTACAGGGGAAAGGAGGGGAGAAAAAGTTGTTCCGACTCGCTAAGGCTAGGGAGAGGAAGGGTCGTGACCTCGATCAGGTGAGGTGCATTAAGGGGGAGGACGGTAGAGTGTTGGTGGAGGACGGCCACATAAAGAAGAGATGGCAGTCGTACTTTCATAGGCTCTTGAATGACGAGGGGGACAGAGCTATTGTGTTAGGGGAACTGGAGCACTCAGGGGAGTGTCGGGATTTTAGCTATTGTAGACGTTTCAAGGTAGACGAGGTTAGACAGGCAGTCCGCAGGATGCGAAGGGGTAGGGCGACGGGGCCGGATGAGATACCGGTGGAGTTTTGGAAGTTCGTTGGAGAGGCTGGTGTAAGGTGGTTGACTGCATTGTTCAATGAAATTTTCAGGACGGCAAAGATGCCCGAGGCGTGGAGGTGGAGTACCATGATCCCCCTCTATAAGAATAAGGGGGACATTCAGTGTTGCAATAACTATAGGGGGATTAAGTTACTGAGTCACTCTATGAAGATCTGGGAGAGAGTGGTCGAGGTGAGGCTGAGACGGATAGTGTCTATTTCGGAAAACCAGTTCGGATTTATGCCCGGCCGCTCGACGACGGAGGCAATCCACCTGGTACGGAGGTTGGTGGAGCAGTATAGGGAGAGGAAGAAGGATCTGCACATGGTGTTCATTGACCTGGAAAAGGCGTACGACAAAGTCCCCAGGGAAGTGCTTTGGAGATGCTTGGAGGTGAGTGGAGTATCGCAGGCATATATCAGAGTAATTAAGGATATGTATGAGGGAGCGAAAACCCAGGTGAGGACGGCGGGAGGAGACTCAGAGCATTTCACTGTCCTGACAGGATTGCATCAGGGATCTACTCTTAGTCCCTTTTTGTTTGCGTTAGTAATGGATGTGTTGACGCGGCGTATCCAAGGGGAGGTGCCGTGGTGTATGCTTTTTGCAGACGATGTAGTCTTGATAGATGAGACTCGAGGGGGAGTGAATGACAAATTAGAGTTGTGGAGGCAAACTCTGGAGTCTAAAGGGTTCAGGGTGAGCAGAACCAAGACAGAGTATGTGGAATGTAAGTTTAATGACGTGAGGCGGGAGAATGAGGTAGTAGTGAGGCTAGAAGCACAGGAGGTTGGGAAGAGGGATAAGTTCAAGTATCTCGGGTCCGTGATCCAGAGTAGCGGTGAGATTGACGAGGATGTCTCGCACCGTATTGGGGCGGGATGGATGAAGTGGAAACTCGCATCGGGGGTGCTGTGTGATAAGAAGGTGCCGCCCAAGCTTAAAGGCAAATTCTATAGGGTGGTAGTCCGTCCGGCCTTGCTGTATGGAGCGGAGTGTTGGCCAGTTAAGAACTCCCACATTCAAAGAATGAAGGTGGCAGAAATGCGAATGTTGCGCTGGATGTTTGGACTGACCCGAGGGGATAGAGTTCGGAATGAGACTATCCGGGAGAAGGTTGGTGTGACTTCAGTGGAGTGTAAGATGCGGGAAGCACGATTGAGATGGTTCGGACACGTGAAGAGGAGGGGTATGGATGCCCCGGTCCGTAGGTGTGAGAGGCTAGCGTTGGATGGTTTTAGACGGGGTAGGGGTAGACCGAAGAAGTACTGGGGTGAGGTGATTAGGCGGGACATGGAACAGTTACAGCTCACCGAGGACATGACCCTAGATAGGAAGGTCTGGAAGATGCGAATTACGGCAGAGGATTAGGGCCAGTTCGGGTCGCTAGTGTAGGGAATTAATTGGTGGGGGGTATTCCTGTTAGGATTCCGTATTCAATGTTCCGTGTTCCGTGTTCCATGTTTATTATGAAAATGTGTGCTGTCCTCTGCTTTATATTCCTGCATTCATGCTTTACTCTGTTTTATATTCCTTATGGGTGCCGTATCTATGTTATGTCATCTGCTTCTGTGCTGTACTATGTGTTTGTGTGATATCTCGTTACTTGAGCCGGGGGTCTTTCGGAAACAGCCTTTCTACCTCAGCAGAGGTAGAGGTATGGACTGCGTACATCTTACCCCCCCCAGACCCCACGTAAGTGGGAATACACTGGGTTTGTTGTTGTTGTTGTTGTTTTAAGACCATTGATAAAAAGTGGAGTGATAAACTTCACAAACCGTTGCATGCAACTGCTAATGTCTTGAACCCATCACTCTATTATAATCATAAGGATGATTTACTGAATAAGAGTTTGATGATGGGATTCTATGCGTGCATTGCAAAGATGGTTGGTGATGAAGATATGCAAGATAAAATAACCGATCAGATTAGTTCTTACCAAAATGTTGAGGGATATTTTGGTGGAATACCAACCGCCATAAGACAAAGAGACAAGAAGTCACCAGGTGAATGACTCCTTCTATGTTTCTATTAAATTAACACTTTAAGTTATTTCTTTATAGTTGCTAATTTTGAATAATTACTTTACTCTAATAGTTGAATGGTGGAGGCTTAATGGTTTAGAAACTCCAAAGTTACAAAAGTTTGCCATCAGAATTTTGGGCTTGTAGCACATTTGGGTGTGAAAGAAATTAGAGCGTGTTCGAACATGTATGCGTAAGTGTTAAAGAAAAGTTTTAGTATATTGAGATAAGTATATTATATCTCAAATGTCTTGACTTTATACTTGCCAATATTTATTCGCAGATCCATACCAAAAAGAGGAATAGACTAACTCTAAAGTGCCTCAGTGACTTGGTTTTCATAAAGTACTACAGAACATTGAGACGTCGTTACAACGTTTCCAATAGATTTGATCCAATTAGCTTGGAATACATTGATGATGCCAATGAATGGACAACTGGTATTGAGAATACTTAAGATGAATCAATTTTTGATGGAGATACTGTATTCACTTGGGGTGTTGTTGCTGAGGCAAGTGGAGTTGATGAGCGTCGTTATGGTTTAAGGGGTTGTACTTCAAGCTTATACAATAAAGGAAAAGAAGTTGTTACTTCAACAGGAGATGAGGAAGTTGAAATGATGAGCATTATAGTGATACTGAAGGAATAAAAAATTTGGACAATCTTAATGAGCTAGAAGAGCTTTAGATTGAAACATTATTAATTTAGATTTGATTTTTTTTTTTTTTTTTGTGCTTTGTTGAACTGTTTTGTTTCTTGCTGTTGGAGTCCCACATCGGTGGGTTAAAGGGTCCTTGGTCTCCTTATATGGTCTTGGGCAATCCTCCCCTCATGAGTTGGCTTTTGAGGTTGAATTAGGCCTAAGGTCCATTTCTTTATTATGGTATTAAAGCCAGGCCCACCCAGTTCATTGTTTCCGATGTTGGGCCCCCCGTCTTATATTGTCCATGCTCTAGATGTCCAGCCTTGGGCATGCGGGGGGTGTTGGAGTCCCACATCGGTGGGTTAAAGGGTCCTTGGTCTCCTTATATCATGAGCTAACTTTTGAGGTTGAGTTAGGCCCAAGGTCCATTTCTTTATCACTTGCAATAGGTGTTTCAGTGATCATGGTGTTTCATTTAAACTTTTTCTTTTATATATTGTCTTTATTGTTGATTATATAGTTTTTGTGGTCTTTTCAGTTATAATTATTGTTTGAATGCTCTATTAGGTCTTTCTTCTATTAAATTGCGTTTCACTTTTGGTGATGCAGTCGCATAATGTGTGATGCGAAGCCTTTTCGCTTTTTTCCGCATCACGCTTCTGGACACTGCCAAGTAGCTCCGAACCTTCATTTTTTGCTCACATGAATTAATTTCCACCACCTTTTCTTGCAAAACACCTATTCACATTGGTTAGTTCACTATCGAATATTCAATCAAAACAAACAATTTTACTTAGTTATCATTCTCAAAACTAGGATAAATGTGGGTAAACTACGACAACCGGGCGCATAAATATGTCCAAGATCATTCTGAAGCCCAGGTGCTGGATTATAAGAACTCTAGAACCTTCCCCAAGGAGAATTGGCTGTAGGATTTGACAATGGGTTTGAGTTGGTTATTGTAAAACTTCCTTCTAGCGATTTTAGTTTGCCTTAAATTCTGAAACTATGGACCTAGATGAATTGGAGACCTGGATTCCCATGGGTATCATTGAGTTACTCTAGGTACCAGATGAATAGACTCGGGGTTTGTATAGCTTCTTTGATTTCTCCATAAAGAGCATATGGCCAATAGTGGTTTGAATGAACATAGAAGGAAATTGTATTTTTAGATTGTTTGAACTTTTGGGAGAAAAAGGAGAACACAATGATTTTGGCTGAATTGATTATTGCAGCACACTGCCCACATTGACCTACTTTCTTAATAAAAAGGAAGAAAAGGAAAAGGTAGTCATGGGGGGAAATACTCATGACCAGTGGAATGCAGACAAGACGAGAGATGTCCAGTCTGGATTGCTGTCATTCTGTGATGGTCTCTTGCATTGTGAGCCATTACTCTGCTGCTGTTGCTGTCGCAGTTACTATGAACTGCAAACTCAAGTATTAAGTCATGGTATAGACAGAAGAAGTGAGAGAAGCAGTGATAGGTGAGCCTGCTAGTCATTTGTTCAAGTTGAACTCTAAATCCAGGAAGTGAAGCTGAGCCACTGCCAACATGTGAACGGTGAGAGGAGGCACTCAATGGTTGCTGAGATGAGAGGAATCGGATAGCGGACAGAGGCAGATTTTGTGTATGACACACAGGAAATTGGCAAAAAGGAATTTGAGCTAGGCATCGTTAGAGAGTTGCACCAGTGGGTTAGTTTGAACTTGATTTTCATGCCCAAAAAAAAATAAAAAAATCTGAGGAGAGGTTTCTATCAGGCCCAAGCTCATAACCTGTGCGTATGTGCTCTTTGTGGCATGCAATGCACCAATTTCCCCTTTGTGGCAGTGTATACTCTCAGTTTCATGTTATATTGCTATTTCGTACAATGTTCTATATGCGTGCATATAGTGTGAGCTAGACGTGTTGGGGTAAGAGTCGACGTATAAAGAATCAGATATAAGAGCAGCTTATAAAGCTTAGGCAAAGTCAAGAACGACGACTCTTTGTCAGTAGCAAGGACAAGAACAACTTACTTGGTCTTTTCTCTATGCCGATCCCTTCAATATGTAATTATCTAGGCAAAAGCCTTCATATTAATTTGCATCATGTCAAAATTTGAAGCTGCATCAAATATTCTTTTTTTTTTTTAACATTTTTCCAAACCTCAACTAAACAACAGATGGGTCAAGTTTTTTCTGCAGCTAATCCTTCATGTTTGAGTTTCCACTTTTCAGTTTTATGATAATTAATATCTGATACCTTTTTCATATTCAGGTGCTGAGTGACAAAGATTATTTACAAGAAGTATATGATCGTACTCCACTTGGGCGCCTGGGAGAACCATCCGAGGTTTCATCTCTTGTGGGATTCCTTTGTTTGCCTGCATCTTCTTACATCACTGGGCAGATAATATGTGTTGATGGTGGCATGTCTGTAAATGGATTCTACCCTCACCGTGGCTAGAGGAATAACTGCCCATAGAGTAATACTACGATATTGCAGTGGAAAAGTTTGTCAGACTGCATCTCAAATGAGTCATTGGCAGGACCTTCCATGAGTATTGGAAAAGTTGCTTGTTAGCAGGGTTATCATTTGAAGGAATCACGTTCATTTTGTCAGACCCTTGTAGTGCGGCCCTTCCTCGCACCCCGCGCATAGCGGGAGCTTTACTGCACTAAGCTACCTTGGAACACTAGATCAATTTTTTACCCGACTTTGAAGACACAATTTCCAAGTCATGCTTGATGATCATTCAGGCATACATGCATATCGTATTAAGTTGACTGAAAATTCTAAGAGAAGTGTGGTACAATTAGAGCATGCATGATGTATGCAATGCATTGTACTAGGCTCAATACCGCGTTTGCTGTTTGCAAGCTTTCAAGGTTTACTAGTAGTCCAAGTAATGATCATTGTAAGGCAATGGTTAGTACTTGGATATTTAAGAAAAATAAAAGAATTTGGCATATGCGCTGGTGGTTTTCCTACTGTGTATGTTGAGATCAAGTAAGAATATGGTTGATCCAGTTATGAAAGCATTGTAAAGAGATGCAGTACAAATACATGGCAAAGAAATGCTAAACCCCTTAAACTAAATACAATGAAAACTTAACTTATAGTAAACATTCTAATAATAAAAGTTCAACAGGTAAAATTAACTTTTAGTAAACATTCTAATAATAAAAGTTCAACAGGTAAAAACAAGTCACTTTTTGTTGTTAAAACACTAATCTTCTTTTAGAGAGCGTGATTTCAGTATATTGTATGCTGTTATTATGTAAGAGTTATTAAAGAGTTAATACATAAAAATAATCCTAAACTTGATATCAAATTATAACTTTGACCTTAAACTTTGACGGTGCACAAATATGACCTTTAATTATTCAAAACTTCACAAATATGACCTCCAATCCTACGTGGCAAAACGCGTGTTCAACATGCAAAACTGACGCGTCTAGCTTAAAATCTAAAAGCATAATACATAAATATGATTTTAAACTTTGACAGTGAACAAATATGACCTTTAGTTATTCAAACCGCATAAATATGACCTTTAAATGACTCTTAACTATTATTTTTTTATTGTTTTCGGCTCAAAGATGAAAATAGTATCTAATTTCTTTTGTCATTGCGGAAAAAGAGCAATATTGAAGATTTATTAATTAGACGGGTCAGCCTCATATGAAAAAATTGAGCGGGTATGTATATGTATTATAAAGCAGAGGACGAATTTAAGTTATATAATATATCTAAATATTTAAATAAATAATATTTAGATATATTATATAACTTAAATT
>NC_061116.1:23738971-23762976 GCF_002878395.1 Capsicum annuum | reverse complement strand
ATATTGAAGATTTATTAATTAGACGGGTCAGCCTCATATGAAAAAATTGAGCGGGTATGTATATGTATTATAAAGCAGAGGACGAATTTAAGTTATATAATATATCTAAATATTATTTATTTAAATATTAAATTAAAGATGAAACTATACTAATAATAAAAAATTATAGTTTTAATAAAACGTTATTAAATTAATGTTATTAAGGATAGTAGTAGTAGTATATTAAATTAATTTTATCAAATTAACGTAATTAAAATGTTATTAAATTAACGTTATTAAAACGTTATTAAGTTAACGAGGAGCGGACCTACGTGGTTGCCATGGGGTTCACCCGAACCTCCTCGGTAAAAAAATTACATTGTATATATATAAGATAGAAAATGTATATTTATGTACGTATATTAATGTTGAACCACATGAAATAAGGCACTTAGATAGCCCAGTGGTGTTATTTGCTCTTCTTGGGCGCTTCCTTCAGCCTACTGTGCGGTTCGATCCCTGCTAGCGGCTGTTTTTTTTTTTTTTAATTAAGAAAAAGCTAGGTGTTGCTGCTATAGAAATAAATAAAATAATAATAATAATTTTTTTAAATTAAAAAAAAGTTTGATGCTGCTACTATAGAAATAAATAAAATAATAATAATAATAATAATAATAATAATAATAATAATAATAATAATAATAATAATAATAATAATAACGACGTCGTTTTAAAACAAAAAGCAAAACTTTGACAGTGCACAAATATGACCTTTAACTATTTAAAACTGTACAAATATGACATCTCTCAAAGTCAGCCCTTTTAACGACGTGGCACCGTGTGATTGGATTACCTTCCACATAGGCGCGAATGAGACTCACGCACGGGGTTGCAATTTGTTCAGGTTTTGAATAGTTAAAGGTCCTATTTGTGCACTATCAAAATTTAAGGTCAAAGTTATAATTTGGTGTCAAGTTTAGAATCATTTTTATGTATTAACTCGTTATTAAATGCCTGTTATAACATGGACATGATGACAAACTCCATCGTGAAAGCGGGTTGATTTAATTCTTAATGAAATTAGCAATTATTTGGACTTACAGAAACGCAATGTCTAGTTCACTCATATGAATATTGAAATGTTGCTTCAATAAGACGTATAGGATCGATCTTATAAATATTAGTGAAGTCGAGATTAGTGGATCAAATCTTCGGATACCATCAACTTCGTTGAACTTAAAAGTGTTTACACTAATAAAAAGTTAAAATATATTTAAGATATTTGAGAAAATTGAAGGAAAATTGTCATTTAAGTCTTGAATGAATGATTGATGACATTGACCAATTTAGGGTCAAACATAATTAGGAAAATTGATTAATATTTTCAAAGCTTTCTAATTTTTTCAAAAATACAAATCAACCTATAACCCACTCCTCTCCAAATCAACCGTCTCTCTCCTCTCTCCTCTCTCTCTATCTCGATTGTGTCTCTCAAGCTTTTCCCAACCAACAGTTCTGCAAATTTCTCCCTTCAATCTCGGGCGACTTCAACCTCCTGTCTACAAATAATTGGGCTTCGAGTTCCTTTTGTACTTTCAATGGTCAATCAACGTCACAACATTGTTCTCCGGTGACAATAACTTCGAGTTCTTCATTGTCCTTGTTCTTCTTTCACAGGTAAAAAATTAGACTTTTAGTTATTAAAAAAAAAAAAGAAACTTGTACCAACTTCTCTTCTAGTATTGGTTAACAATTTCAATATTTGCTGCTTAAATTTGAAATGGGGATCGAAGAAAAACCTAATTTCTAGTATTCCGTCTCTTCTCTTTCTAGAGTGAAATATGATTTTTTGTTGTTCTTGTAGTTCTTGTTGTCGAACTGTTGATTCGATTTGTTGGTTTCTATTGAGTTTTTTGAAGTTTGATTTTCGTTGTTTGTGTTTGTACAAATAAAACAACAATTTTGGTATTTTTTTATCACTGTTGATGTTCTTGGTGTTTGTGTTGTGTTGATGTTGTTGGGTTGATTTGTTGTTGTTCTTGGTAAACATGGTGTATTTGAAATTAACTGTTGATATTCTTGTTGTTCTATTGAGCAAAATTTAGCTATTATTTTTTTTCTACAACAACTGAACTATTTGATGCAACAGATGAACAATCTGATGCAACAGATGACCCATATGATGCAAAAAATAAACAATCTGTTGTTTGAAATCCTATCAACTATTTCAACAGGACGCCATATCTAAGACTTTGGTTTCTCCCAACAGGTAATTCATATGTTGCGACAGATGAGGCTTCTGTTGAAAGAAATCTAAACAATATTGACAATTGATATGTTGCACAGACCAGTTATCTGTTTCAATAGATGAGTGATCTGTTGAAAGAAATTATAATAATATAGAAATGGTTTTTATTGTTTACAACAGATTACTTTTCTGTTGCAACAGGTTAATTTCTCCCAACAGATAATTCATCAGTTGCGACAGATGACGCTTCTGTTAGAAGAAATCTAAACAATATTGACAGTTGATTTGTTGCACAGACCAGGAATCTGTTTCAACAAATGAGTAATCTATTGGAAGAAATCTCAATAGTATAAAAGCTATTTTTATTGTTTACAATAGATTAATCTTCCGTTGCAACAGGTTAGTTATATGTTGTAACAGATAACACACCTGTTGCAATATATGTGTGATCTATTAGAACTATTATTTTATTGTGTTGTACATGTTAGATTTACCATTATTCTTTTTTTTAACGATGCTTTAATCAATTATAATCTTTTTTATTTTCCTGTTATTTTTTATAATATGGCTCCCCAAAAGAAAAGAAACTGAATAAGTCTGAGTAAAACAGCTGGGCTACATCAACTATTCTATAAGCTTGCTTTACAAGCGTTATCTCAATCAGAAGCAGAAGATAGTGAACATGGGGATGAGGAATGTTTCAAAGGAGATGATCCAAATGCTAATAGCCCTTCCACTAAAGAGTTGGTCAAAACCTTCAATATTGATAGTTATCTTGTGAGAATGTAGTGCGATGGTGCCACAGATTTAACTGGTGATTTCGTGGTTAAGTCAATCATGAAAAATCTTTTGACGCATTTAAAAAATATTTTGAGACCACAAATTGGATGCTTATTTCAGGGACAGTTGCATTGGGCAATATCTTGATTTGTCGGAGGACAATATATGATCTTCTCAAGCGTAGGTTTATGTATGAAAATAAAGATAAGATGGATGAGCTGTGGATAAATTATTGTCGCATGCCTGTTTGGTTTGGTTGGAAGGAGTTTTCCATAGTTACTGGATTAAAATGTTACCCTCTTCTCATCCCATACCTATGCTAACCCTAAGAAAAACATCCTGCACACCCAAAAAAGGCAAAGGCAAGTCAAGTGATAATGATAAGTTGGTGTCCCTTGATGGTCCAAGCTTCAAAAACAAAAATCTGATAGAAGCACTGAAAAGTAAAAGACTTTCAAAGAAGCACAAACAATCATTGTGCTTGGTTTGGTTTGTACATAATATTCTTTGGGCGAGAGATGTTAACAACAACATATCACTTGGTTTAATAAATCTCTGTGAGGATCTTGAGGCATTTAACAACTATATTAGGGTTATGAAAGCTTCAAAATGACTGTCAAATATTTATTGACTCCGTTAATGGCAAAGACAATCAACTTATATGGCTTTCCATGGGCTTTCGTGGTAAATATTTTCTTTATTATGATTCATTTATTTTTTATTCAATACCGATTTTGATTTATTGGTGTTATTTTATAGGTTTGGGCATTTGAAGTCATTTCTTATTTGAGACAACAAGTGAACTACCAGGAAGAAGTTTCATTTTCAAGAATCCTAAGATGGTTGTCGGCCAAAACTAATAAAAATGTAAAATTTATTAATATCTTCAAGCCCTCGAAGGAAGCGGTAAGTTTAATTCTAATTAAATTTTTATTTTAATTAATAATTCTTAAAAATCATTTAATCATCATTCTAATATATGTACTGATTTATTTTAGATTATGCATCCGTGGCTTGTTCCGATCAATCGAGAGTTGAAGATGTCATTTTTTCTTACTTTACCGTCTGTGCAATCTCTATCAGACCCTAAGGTCATTGATAGAATTAAAAAGGAACTGTTTGGAGCAACAACCATCACAAGAAAAACAATAATTTTAGAGGTGGGATTGTTGTTACTGATGGTGTTAGTGATGATGAAGTTGTTGGTGGTGGTAGTGGTGCTGCTGTTGGGGCTAATGATGCTCCTATTGTAGTTTTTGAAACAATAAACCATTATGATTATGATATTTTACAGATTTTGCCCCTCCTAGCAAATGTTCTATATGCAAATGTCAAGATTGCAAGGGGAAACTTGATGGAGTGATTAATGTTATTAATGCATTAACTGCTTCTATAAAGGAATTGACATATAAGAGGGGTGTCATTCCATCAAAGAGGTCCATATCCATACATTCCATCAAAGATTAAGGCGGCTAAAAAGAGAAGGAAAGAAATTTTTAAGGCATCATGAAGCATCGAAAAAAGCAAAATTGCAACTCCTCTGTCTTTGTCTTACACTTTTGATCAATATACAAGGGCCACTGGAGAGCAACACCAGCTGAAGAAGGTGAACATGTATCATCTGTTCCAACAAATAAGCAGGCTACAAATCTATTTCAACAGATGACACATCTGCTAAAAATTATCAAACAGATATATGCATCTGTTACAACAGTTGACTAACATGTTGCATCAGATACATTATCTGTTGCAATATATGTCTCGTCTATTTTAGAAATCAAATAGGTCTTCCTATTATTTTAATTTGTACTGACAAATGACCTATCTGCTGCAACAGATAGGGAATCTGTTGGGACAAATTAAATTAAGACTTCCTATTGTTTTAGTTTGTCCAAATGGATGGGTCATCTATTGGAAATTATCATTTGGGTCTTCCTCCTATTTTAATTTGTCCTAATAGATGATTCATCTATTGCAACAAATAGGTCATCTATTGGTATAACTTAAAATAGGAGGAAGACTTATTTGATTTGCTAAAACAGATGAGTTATTCTTTTTTATTTTTTTTTGTATCTCTGTGATTAGCATTGACAACTTTGGATTTCAAGGTAGATGTCATAATAGAAGCTACTGCTAAACAACATAATATCACAGTTGATAATTCATCAATTGCTTCTAAAGACGAAGATACACGACGACCAAAGCCGAATTCCATAGCACCGGGTGAAGAACAACTTGTTCATATTGAGTAGATCTTTACAACATGAGTCCATCAAATTAATAACCTCTCCTTAGGAATTGTTGGCACCAAAACTTAAATTGTTGATTTATTTGTTGAGATCTGTATCCATAATAATTTTTTTACATTTAATTTATTTGCTGATTTATTTCACGTAATTTCTAAAGGTTTCGATTTATTTTGTCTATGTTATCCTTAGATTTGAACTTATTAATTGAAATGGAATACTAGATTCGAATATTGCAACAGATAATATATCTATTGCAACAGACGACATATCTGTTGGAAATTATCAAACGGATTTAGACATATGTTGCAACATGTAGGTCATTTGTTTGAAATTATCAAACAGTCTTCCCACTGTTGTAACAGCTAGACTTAGATATAAACATCTGCATAATGCAACAGCTGACCAACCTATTACAACAGATAAACTATATGTCAGAAAAAATAGACTATCTGTTACAACAATTAGACAATCTGTTGCATTATAAAAAATTTAATTTTTATCAAATATAAAAAATTGTCATGGTGTTTGTATTTCTACATCTTCGTTTTTATACATAGGCTCCAAGCATTTAGTTAGTACCCCAAAAGCCCGTGCCTCTTGCATATTTGCCATAGTGTTGTCACACAGAAAGGTCGTTGGCTCGGTCATTTTTACGTTGGTCATCAAACACTCGATGTGTGTAAGCGCGTACGACCCGCATACGACACTAGTTTTATTTTTTGGTAGGATATCCTTGTTTCGACCTTCAAATTCCCATCTTTCATTCAACACTTTGACTGATAAATGATCCATCAGTTTACTCTGACCCAACAAGTTGGGGAATAACTCCAACAGTGGATGCATGTGGGTGAAAAAAATGGCCTCGTCGAACATAGGTAAATTGCAGTCATAAACTTTCATCTTTCCCTCCTGGAGTAGTATCTCAAGAGCCAGAAAATGTTTTATCTCCATGTTCATGACTGCAAGAATCCTTTTTGCTTTGGTCCAGTCCTTGCCATGTGGATATGACCTCTTTCCTGTAACATATTTAATCATATCTTCATCTCATTCAGACGTAAAAACTAACAAATTAAATCTCGGGCCACCGGGAGTTGACGCTTGCACAATGAGATTATCGTACATATTCTTGAAATTATTATATAAGTTGAGGTCCATTATCCTATCGACAACATCATAAGTATCCGGGTACGCTAATTGCCCGCCCCTCATGAGGCAGAGAATTTCATCAATATACTGTGTTATAAGAAGATAATTTTTAAATAGGTTAGTAATTTTTAAAAAGAAAAATAAAGTGAAAAGATGCAATGTATTGACCATCTGCTGCACTGGGTTCTTTCAATCTGTTAACAAATTATCCATCTAATGCAACTTATGCAACAGATGAGTAATCTGTTGCAACAGAACCACCGCCAGCTGCACCAGAATACCCAGCTGTTGCAAAAGATAACACATCTGTTGCTTAGCTTCTTCTACATAGAGAAGATTAGAAGGCTAGGTTAGAAAAATTAAACTTACCGTGTCCATGTACCACAGGCTCATATCTGTCATCTTCTTGAAGTCTTGGGGGAAAAGGTATTCATGGTGTAGGATTTTGCGCGTTGCCTGGAATTTATGGTCCTTCTTAGAACAGCCTTTTGTTTGGCGTCAAGTTTCGCATATATGTCTACCTTCTTCAATGATCCCTGAACCTCAACAGGTTTCGAAAGAAGAGGAGTTGTAATTTTTTTGGTTTCATAGCTGACAGTATATGGGTAATTGCTCTCTTCTTCTTCTTAACCTCCACCGTAAGAGTGTAGAGCTCCCTCACCTTCTTGGATGATATGACACCCCTCTTGAATTTAATTCCTCGACAGCTTCAGCGATAGCATCTATTTTCTTAAAGAGTTTATCTTGTCTGTCCTGGCACTCTTTGAATTAGCAATAAGAACATAAGGGTGAAGTGGGACCACCATAAGGAAGAGAGGGACCGGTGTTAGGGGTGATTTCAAACATATTTATTTTTCTTGAGCATCAACATGATCATCTTCACAACTGGAAGTAGCATCAACATCAACACCAGCATGGCTGCCACCAACATCAACAACTCTACCAGCAACAGCCCCAGAAGCGGCACCCGAATCTGTTGCGGTAGGTTGGTCATGAAGATCCTCAACACTAGGCCCTTGCCTAACTGTTCTTCTTATGGCTTTTGCTCCAGCCAATTCCTTCATTATTAACTCCACCATTGGGTCTGCTATTGTATCAATAAGACCTAGAGTAATAAAAGAAGTCATCTCCAACTCTTGTTGAGTCGATACGATCCATGGACGCACAACCTAAAAGAAAGGTAGATACATTTAAATCAAATAATAATTTGTAGTCACTTGGGCAATATGTCAACACAGACAACTTATGCAACATATGATCTTTATGGTGCAACAGATGAATCATATATGGCAAAAAATTAACCATCTGTTGCATCAGATTACCCATCTGTTGCATAAGTTGCAGTGGATAGGTAATCTGTTAAAGTCAGGTTCAGAGAACCAAAACAACAAATGGGTATTCTGTTGCAAAAAAATGACTCATCTATTGCAATATATTACCAATCTGTTGCACCAGACGGGGAATCTGTTAAGATAAATTTGTACTAGATTACCAATCTGTTACAACAGATGAATCATTTGTTTCAATATCTTTCTTTAAGTTAAATTATTTTACTTGAAAAAAGACTTACTGCATCATCTGGAGTGTTAAAGATATCAACCTCCTTAATTCTCGTGTTGCTGTTTGCAACTAACAACCTAAGGATCCTTGGATGAGAAACCTCACCCGGACAATCCTTGACCTACTTTTGGAGGGGAGGAATGACTTTAAATGCCCAAGCCTAAAAAGTATAAACAGAAAGAAAACTAAAAAAAGTTATAATAATTATTCAATAAGCTAATGCAAGAGTATACGAATAGTAATTATATTTACCATAAAAGCCCAACGAAAGTCGTACAAGGTGATCGTTCTTGGGGATAGGTTTGTCAGTAAATATTTAACAATCAACTTGTAGCTGTCATATCCCCAAGGATAATTGTTGAATTTCTCAGGATCCTCGGCAAGCTCCAACATATCATCTTCTATGACTTTGTAGACATATCTTGCCAATATAACGAAATGAACAAACCAAACTAAGCGTAATTGCTCCTTGTGCTTATTTGGTATGGCTTTATCCTTGAGATCTTGCAATAGCTTTGTGGCTCTATAGCCACGCCCAATAATGTCCAACAGTCCATCTATTTTTCCTTGTGTTTGTTGGTTTTGGTGGGTGGTTGATTGTTCAATGCCTTGCCTTTATTTGATGGTGGTGGTTTGGTTGTCCTTCTTGTCTTGGACTTTTTGCGGGGTCTGGCCTTGATGAAAGGTTCTTTTGGACGATCGCATCTCAAGCCTGTCACTATGGCAAACTCTTTCATGTCAAAGTAAATCTGCATGCCACAGTATTTGAATCAGATTTCATTCATCTTTTGGCCCTCCTCCTTCGAATTTTTATCACCCCTACGTACTTGATTCTGCGCTTATGAAGACCATATACCATGCTTATTTGGAAACGAGCATTGTTGTCCTCAGGTAGCTCAAGAAAGTGTCCAAAGCAGATCTTCTTAAAAAGTTTGTCTATTTTTCCTCCTTCATTGTTTCCCTAAAATCATCAAAAGACTTCCCCAACTGAGATTTAAGTATTAAATCACCAGTTAAATTTGCAGGGTCATCTATTGGCATCTCAACTTGAAACTTATAAATACTAATAGTTTTGGCGTGATCATGTTGGGATTTCGTTCTTAATTCACATCCCATTGATGATGCATTATCATCATTTTGATCATCATCCTCTTTATCACTTTCTACTTCCTCTTCTTCTTTTTTATCTTCTTCTTCTTCCTCCTCACTTTTATTTTCCACCAGCCTTACATACCCTTGTCCAACTCTCTCAACATCATTTTCATAACTTTCCTCAGCTTTATTCTTTCCTGGCTGAGATTATTCAGGAAGTTCCTCCGAATCCATCTACACTCTGGCCTTTTTTGTTAGGTGGTCAGAAGTTGATTCACTTTCAGTTTCTTTTCTTTTGGGAGACATTTTTTAACTACAAATAACAGAAAAATAAAAAATACATTATATTTGACATTTGCATAATTTGAAAAAAAAAGGTAAGACAAATTTCAATAATTTTTTATACGCTACATTACAAAAAAAAAATTCCAACAGATAACCAATCAGATGGAAATGATGAATCATTTATTATGACAGATGCATAAGATGTTGCAACAGATGATCTTTCAGATGGATGAGATCAAAATAGTCTTGCTACTGGTTTGTCTTATGCTAACAGCTGAAACATTTGTTGCAACAGATGGGTATCTGTTTGAAGACCTATGTTAATATCTCTTAATAGATGCTCCACCTGTTATAACAGATGGACCAACAAAACCACCACCAACACCACCAATGCCACCGATACCAACACCACTATCAAGACCACCACCACCACCACCACCACGGAGACCACCAATATCAGGACCATCACCACCAATACTACGACCACCACCAACATCACCACCAATACCACTACCACTATCACCACCAATACCACCACCACCACCACCAATACCAACACCTACACCAATACCACCACAAACACCATCAAACAATACCACGTCAGTCAACGGAATACTGGGATAAAAACTAGGGTTTTCTTGAGTTCTTTCTACTATTTTATCATCAAAACTCAAAATTGTTAATTCATTCTCGAAGATAATACAACTAAAAGTCTTTGTTTTTATCATTAACTAAAAAGCCCTAAATTTTAGAAAAAAGAACAAATATAGAACTTTTCTCGAACTCTATTACCTGAAAAGACAGAGAAAACGATGGATACAACCAAAAATAAAGTCAAAAATAACAATAATGTGGTCGAAAATGAGAAAAAAATCGATCTGGTGTGAAGGGTTGAGCAATATGTTGAGTAGTAGTTGTTTTTATTATTGAGAGAGAAAGAAAAGAGCAAGAACTAGAGATTTGAAATAATCAAGCATTTTTGCCGCAAATGGATAATTTATATGGGTTGATTTGTATTTTAAAAAAAAATAACAAGTTTAAAAATATTAATTTGGTCTGAAATGATCCTAATTAATTTTTTAAAACAGATAAATTTTAACCATTTCATCATTATAAATTGTATTAAGTTCAATTGGAACATGATGAATTTAATACTAGATTAATAATAAGCTAAATCAATTTAGGTATCTCAAACAATAATTTAATATGAATCATTTCAACTTAGATTGATCAGTTGACGACTCGGGTCAGGAGGAACGCAATATCAACATCATGTAATTTCAGCAACTCAATTGAAACTGTAGTTGACCCTATGAACTCATCCATAATTCTAGATAAATCAATTTATGTGTCTCAAACAATGAGTTAATATGAATCGTTTCAACTCAGATTGATCGGTTGATGACTCGAGTCAGGAGGAATGTAATACCAACATCATACAATTGCAGCGACTCAATTAAAGCTGTAGTTGACCCTGTGAAATCATCCATAATTCTAGATAGATTTATTTAGGTGTCTCAAATAATAATTTAATATGAATTGTTTTAACTCGGATTGAACGATTATGGCTCAGGTTAGGAGGAACACAATACCAACATCATGCAACTACAATGACTCAATTAAAACTGTAGTTGACCCTGTGAACTCATCCATAATTCTAGCTAAATAAATTTAGGTGTCCCAAACAATGAGTTAATATGAATCGTTTCAACTCAGATTGATCGATGGACGGCTCGAGTCAGGAGGAATGCAATACCAATATTATGCAACTACAATGACTAAATTGAAACTGTAGTTGACCGTGTGAACTCATCCATAATTCTAGCTAAATCAATTGAAATTATAGTTGAACCTATGAACTCATCCATAATTCTTGCTAAATCAATTGAAATTATAGTTGAACCTATGAACTCAATTGAAATTGTATTAAAACAGATGTTCAACCGATTGCAACATATGACTTATCTGTTGTAAATTATAAAATAGACGTTACCGTCTGTTGTGGCATATGACTGAGCTATTTGACATTGTCAAACAAATATTGACATCTGTTGCAATAGACTACTTACCTATTTTAAGTTCTTTTTTAATTTTAAAGCAATTTTGTGTCCGAAATAAAAAAGATAAAATACCAAGGCGGTAAAAAATATTTCTTGGATAACTCAAAAGTAACCCCCTTGTGTTGTCTTATCTTGTATTTTCAATGTCATCGTCTCATGCCCCTCTAATGAATATTTAAACCCATCTCTAGAATTATCTCTTTTTCAACTATAAATTAATTCATCTCTCTTTTTGCTCTTTCTCTTCTCTTTTGGTTAATCACAACTGTCTCTTTTTTTTTCTCAATTTTCTCTCGTTTTTCACATGAGGATACTTTCGGATCTCAATTGATCTATATCTTTTCTTGAGTAAAATTGGTGTTTTGATCCCTTTGCATTTTACATTCCAGGTATGGTTACTATTGCTCTTTCCTTCTTGTCTTCTTCTTTGCATGTTAGTTAAATTAGTTATTTACATTTGTTGTTTTTATTTATTTACCCATTATTCAAATCTTATTTATTGAGAAAATTGAAGAAAAGGTGACTTTTAAGTCTCGAATGAACGAGCCGTTGTTTTTATTAAATATGTAAAAAAGTCATTTGTTGGAAGAACTTAAAAAGTCTTGTTGGCGGTATTCTTTTTTTACTTATTTTGTTTGTTTCTTCGTTGTTGATACTGGTGTTATTAGAACATGTGGTGTTGGTGTTGTTGATGGTGTTGGAACATATGGTGTTTATGTTGTTGATAGTGTTGGAACATATGGTGTTGTTTCTTTATTGTTGATGCTATTGTTGGTGTTGGTGGTGTTGCAACATGTAACGCCCCAAAAATGGGTCCCATAGCGTCACACTGTGCTTAAGGCTACAAGTAGCCCCAAGCTAACCCTTTGAGCCTGCTACTTCACATAATAACTTGCTTAGAGATGAAATAGACAAATTACGGACACTGTTATATCAAATCATAAGAAATACTGTGAAAATACTTTGTCCGAACAACCATAAAACTGGAAATCTCGACATACTAACAATCTGACAACTAGTCTGACAAAGACTCTACTACTCAAGAACTAGAGAGCCATTGGGACAGGTCCCCAACTGACTCATACTCAACTAAAAAGAAATGAACAACTACTAGATAAACTAAATATCTGAAGATAATCGGTCCTCGAACCATGAGGACTCACCACTGTAGAGATGTAGATAAAGGCATTCGGGGATCACTGACGAGGCTGGGACGGACCACCTGAACCTATATTATGAGACAATGTAGCACACAGACGTATATGTGGATCAATACTTTGGAAATGTACTGAGCATGTGGGGTTGTATGCAAATAAATAATTAGTATCACAAGTTTTAATAGAAAACATGCATGCTATAATAGATGACTCACATAGCTTGAATAAAATTCTCATAAGTTGTGGTTAGGAAATAGATAATAGAAATCACGTCAGTTTTATTCTGGATCTGTATTCTTTCTTTGTTCTCAACTTGTAAATTAGATGAAATCTTAAAATATCAGCTTTCAAGACATAAGCTATAATCTCATGAAAGCAAGAAACTTCTTGGGAACTTCATAATCATGACACTTGAAAACTTTAGGAATCATAGGGTCATAGCCTTCAAAATTAATATACCTTCAAACTTACACTTTTAGCTTAAGGATAGTAAAACTTCTTTCAAACTCAAGAACTTGATACTTAAGGAACTTTCAGACTTGAGATGCTAGAAAACTTAAGAGACTTTGGGACACTTGGGACTCGGGATTATATAACTTTGGGAGTTTCTTCTAACCGACATAAACCATGTGAGCTACATGGAGTCCTACATCTTGCCCACATTGGGGAGAGCTATTTGTAGACACGTGATTTTGACCCTCCCGAGTTTAATATATATATATTTTTCGATATTAAATATTTATATTTGGTTTAATATTATTTAATTCTTATTATATCTTAATAATTTTTTAGTTAAAAAATAAAGTTAATTTTAAGATTTTTTGTTTTATTTTATTCTAATTTTTTTTAAAAAATAATAATAAATAAATAATACAATTTTTTTAAAAAATATTTTCATTTTAAATTTTAAACAAATAAGTTAGTAGTTTTAGTACTATCTTAATTATATTTATTTTAACTATTTTTAAACTTTTATTGTATTTTCTTAAATATAAAAATTAATTAGTTATTATTATTGTTATTTTATTTATTTATTTATTATTTATATTTTTTATTATCATTGTCTTCTTTAAAAAAGGAAAAAGAGAAAAAGATTTAAAATTTGAAAATTCTATCTTATCCTAAACTACCCCAACCACTCTCACTTTTCCCTTCAACTCTCTCAACTTCCCACCCTATACCCTATATAACACACACACAGACAACAACAACAACAAAAAAAGGGAGGATAACAAAAAATACACATTGTCAAAAATCAAAAAGAAAAAAACCAAAAAAAAAAACATTAGCATACACACACACGAGAAAGAAGAAAAAAAACAAAGAAAAACCAAAGAAAAACTAATTGAAAAAAGCTAAGGAATAAAACATACTGGAGATTGGGAAGACAAACAACAATTAAAAAGGAACGGATGAGAGTTAGAAAAACAAAAGAAAAAAAAAGAGACTTCTTTGGTTTTGGAGATTAAGTTCGGTTCCTGTCGAGTTTCCGATGACATCATTCATGCTTCTCCTTTAACTAGTCCATTGTACAGGTTTTTATTTAATTTCACTGTATTTATATTTATCAATTTCATTGTGAATTGAAGTATGGTTGCAATCGTTCAACCGTTTCATGCATTATTTAGTATACAAAATTATATGAATTTGTAATCATGAATTCTATATTTAGTTATTCGAATATTTTATATGATCGTTATAAATATAGTTTCATGACATGGTTTGATCAATTTTTCTCAAGTGTTGATGTTCTTTATTTGATTATTAAATTTTGGAGTAGTTTACTATATATCATCTTAAATTGTTTGTTCTCTGTTATGCGACCAAGAATTCTTTTGTTATGTAAAGGAAATATAAAATTGAAAATAGAAAATACATGTAAAAAATGAAAATCACTGGTATATATCATTGTTCATTTGTTTCCTCAGTACATTAACATTATCCACACCATAAACTGCAAGGAAAAATAAAGACAACTAAAATGAAAAAAAAAATTATTAGGTAATTTTTATTTTCTAGTCTCTTTCACTCAAACTTATCATTCGGATTTTCTATCTAACGATATAAAGATACTCTACTTTATATATATATATGTGTGTGTGTGTGTGTGTGTGTGTGTGAAATTTAATTTTCTTTTAGTTGTGATTTCTTCTAATGTGAAGTTAATTATAATGTTCAGATGTTGCATGCCTTATTTCATTTTTATTTGTTTGATGATTGAGTATATTATTTGTAGTTAACATATGATTGATCGAGGGATTTGATATTAGCCAAAACGTTTATAGCTTAGGATATAAATTTAAGGCCAGAGTAATTTCATATTAATTAACTAAGGTGAGAATGAGCGAGATGGACTATGGCTTTATTCAAGATCCGTCATAATAAAGAAAAGAGACAAAAAAAAAAGAGAATATAAATAGATAAAATAAAATTGTCTTGAGTTTACATGAGATGAAATAAATGCCTTTTAATGCTAGATAAGCTTTAGGAACGTTTGATATATTTGTCTCGATTAAGAATGCGGTGTATGCATCTTTCTAAGACCTTTAAAAATAATTCGAGGATGCAATATTGCACTTCGGCAAAGTTCGTCTTAAAATTAATTTTCACCAGTTTAATACAAGAGTTTTAAATAACTTTAGTATAATAAAATGAGTGATTTTAGGGCCTACTAACATAATCTGTCAAAATAATTTAAGTTAAGATAAGTCAATAAAAGTGACCATGCTAGAACCACGGGACTCAAGGGGTGCCTCACACCTTTCCCTCGATTAACAGAATTCTTTACCCAGTCTTCTATTTTTGCAGACCAATAAAGAGTCATTTCCTTTTTATTAGGGATTCAAAAAGGTGACATGAAACACCATAACTCGATTCCAAGTGGCAACTCTGTAAATAAATTAATTCCTATTCAAAATCATCACTTTAATTGGAAAACCCTTCGACTCGAACCCTGCGGACAAAAAAGGGATGTGACATCTCTGGCGACTCTGCTGGGGATAACCAGAATTTGAGCTTTTTATATTGACTTATACTTGCTTTAATTATTGTTGATATTGTGTTTGTTGGCCTTATGTGCTACTTGTCACTTATTTACCGCTTTGATATTGATTGAACCGTATTATATACTGTCTTCTCTTACGCAACCCCTCTGAGTATCTGAAATAGGATAGAAGGAATGCAACGCATGCATCCTACTTTCTTTTTGAGATAGCCAAAGTGTCAAGGAACCTGGTGAAGAATTATAGTCACACATGTTAGGCGGGGTTCAGATTGACAATGAAGGCGGTGTTGCCCTGCTACCAACCAAGTTGTCCCTCCCTAGCTGGAGTGTACGCTCGGGTAAGCCAGTCTCGACACCTATCCCTCTTAGTCTTAAACTTAGAAGAACTGAAAACTCAGAATCTGGTTATTCCTATTAGGTGCCGTTTTATTTGCATCATATGTATTTGACTTATCGGGACTCAGCACAGGGGCCAGGTCTGTCTAGGACAGGTGACCTACTTTATAAAGACCAACATGTGCATCCTGCATGCTCTTTGACATTTATTTGGAAGGTTGTTTGTTTGTTGATCAGGTTTAGGCAACTTTAAAATGCAAGAGATTAAATTATCTTCACATTAGTGAATCATTTTTAAAAAAAGAAAAGAAAAAAATTATTTTTAAAAGAAAGAAAAAAGTTTAGTAACATAGTTTTACGGTCTTCATGAACTACGAGGTGATTCTTAATCTTAATTGAGATACGTAGGAAGCCCTTTTTTGGGGTACGACCCTATCTTTTAAAAAATTATTCATAGATTTATTGGGAAATGTTTTGAAAATATGATTACCTTCACAATTATTTTTCTTATTCTCAAGTTCAATTTATATATATATATATCTTAATATCCCAGACTCTTTAGAGATCATGAGGCTAAGTTTTACATAAAATAAAAAATATATATAAATTTTAATAGCCTTGAATCTTTAGGGAAAATGAGGCTAAGTTTTTACAAAAAATATAAATCTTAATAGCCCTGAACCTTTAAGGATCTTGAGGTTAAATTTTGTACGACATAATTTTCAACAACTACGCATACCTGATTCTCATTTTATTGAGATACGTAGGCAGTCCTCAATGGATTCGGTGATCTTTTAAAAAATGGTTGTCTTTCCTTTTAAACTAAAAAAAAAGGAAGTTGTTTTCAAAAATGAAAAAATATATTATTTAATAAATAAATAAATTTCTCATTATTTAAAAAAAAGGGTATATTTCTTTGTATCTCCAATTTTCAAGAACTACGCACACCTGATTCTCATTTTTATTGAGATACGTAGGCAGTCCTTCGTGGATCGGTGATTTTAAAGAAAAAATATATTTGTGTTTCCTTCTAAATAAATAAAAAAAGAGAGTTTTTTTATCTATATATAAAATAAATTGATTTATTTTCGAAAATAAAATATGTTTTAGCATTATTAATGAATTCAAAAACAAAAAATATTTCTCATTTCTCAAATTAAAAGAAAAATCTGTTTCTTCATATCTCCAGTTTTGAGAACTACGCACACCTGATTCTCATCTTAGTGAGATGCGTAGGCATCCCTTCTGGGGTTCGATGATCTTTTTAAAAAAGAAGATAAAATAAAAAGAGTTTTTGAAAAAATATTGCATTCCGATGCCTTTGTTATTTCTTAAACAGTTAATTTAAGGTGGTTGGTTGGTGGTATTTTCGCTGATCCTTCATATTACACCAAATTCAGGAAAAGGATTCATGTCCATCAAGAGTATAGAAAGTGAAATCATGGATCAGACAAATAGTTGGGAAAATGAGAGGTTAAACTAAGAGATTGTGAGTTTGAGGCAACAAATACTAGAAATGTATCGAGCTTGGGCCAGTGGGATGCCTCCTCCGTTATTTTCCACTATTGACCCTACAAATACCTTGAGTTTTTCACCAAAATTATAAGGTCAGTTTTCTGCTGTTGGTTATGCGCCACAACATGCCCCAGTATAAATCTAGCACATCGATAGCACCACCTATAGTCTCTACTGCTGTTGCTCCACCCTCTACTGAGGTTTCCACCTTAGCTTTTGATCCGGCGATTGTGCCTTCCCAATCTGCTAGTAATTCAATGTTCAGCACTTTTGATGATCACTATTATACTTCTGATCCCACATCTATTTAGTTAGACCACCAAAATTTCTTCCTAAGAAGTCTGACATGACAGAAGAGCAAGAGAAAATAGCTAGGAAAATGAAGAGCACAGAAAAGGCTACGAAAAATTCTCAGGGAATTGCGAATTATGAAGATGTTGCATATAAAGACGGGGACATGTCTTCAAGTTTTAACCTTTCTCCAAGCCCTGAGATATCGAAATTTGAGAAACATGATGGGTACGAGGATTCTGTAAAACACTTAGGACGATATTGTCATCAATTGAGAGGGACAAAAGGAAAGAAAAAGAAAAATGTACCTATTGTCATTACAGGGGCAAAGAAGAGCTCAAGAGGTCCAACTCAGCAATATTGTCAGTCTCAATCCCGAGCTTGCACATCAAATTCATATGGTCACATGCAACAAGGTTCCTCTTTGCAAAATCCAAGATATTTCGTTTCACTTCCTCATATCCTTTAAACAATGCACAGTTGTATGTTCATCCGTTTTCTTACCCACAATGGCACACACCAACTCCTCAGAGTTATCCTCTAATTCCACAAATATACCAAAGCCCTTCTAGGCCCAATTTTTAATCCAAGCCAAATAATGAAATAAGGCAGAAGTTGAGAGATAGCTTCACACCAATTGGAGAGTCATATGCCAGTTTATTTCAGAGATTGGTACAGGAGGACATGATTACTCCTCTCCTTCGGCACACTCTTAATCCTCGTTTAAGAAATTTTGATCCTAATGCACGATGTTCGTATCATTCTGATGCTCGAGGTCATAGTATTGAAGATTGTCGAGATTTGAAAAGATAAATTGAAAAGATGATTCAAGATAGATCAATTATACTATAGAACATTGATAGTGAGGAAAGCTCTAGTCATGTTGATATTCAAACCAGTGGCTAAGATGTCAAGCTCGACAATTGGGAAGTCACTCCTCTTTCCTTACTTGGAAGGAGTTTTGGTAGTCTATTTTGTTTTCCTTTTGTTACCCGAATAATTTAAGGATTGTAGTTCGGGATCTATGTTGTCTTATTGTTTTATTCTTGTGTTCAAAATCTTTCTATCTTTTTTGTTAACAAAATATGTGTCCCTTTTGTTTTTCTTATTTAAATATATATTTTAAAAATTTTCTTTTCTCTACACGTTTTTTCTTCTGTGGCAATTCCAGTGATATGATATGCATGTTGAATTTTTAGCCAGATCTTAAAACCCAATCTAATACTGAAGCATTCAATTAAGAACCTAGAGATGAAAAAATGTCAGAAAAATAAGTAAAGTATTGAGATGTTTGGAGACCTAGTTACATCCTCACTTGAATGTTTTGAGGCAATCACTTTGCGAATAAAAAATGACTTGATCTTCAATGAAAAGGTTCAACTCAAGCATTTTTGAATGAGATCAACCAGAGGATATATAGTTTCTATTGTCAAAAGAAGCAAAAGGAAGTTAGCTAAAAAAAAAGATCACCTGTTGCAAAAAATGTACAATACAAATGGGCATATATATTTCACAAGCTTGAAAGAAGTGACACATGTGCACTTGCTCGATCAAGATCAATGTTGAAAAGATGTGTATAATTTTTATGTTACACTCTCCCATTGCATGTTATGTACTTGCATTTTTAAGGATGGATATGACGAAGGCATTTTATTCTTCTATCCAAATGTTGTGTCATCTTTTGTTATCCCCTTTGTGCTTGAATTTTTTTTCTTTCATAAACCTCTTTTGGAATGAAAATAGAGTCTGAAAAAAAATGTGTCAATAAAAAGAATAGAGTTAGAAAAGTGTCAAGAAAAAATAAATTCGATAAAAATATCTCCCTCTCTCTCAAAAAAAAAAAGAAGAAGAAAAAGAGATAAAAGTCAAGAAAAAGAAAGAAAAAAAAAGATACCCGAACTACATTTGACCTGATTCATGATATGACAAGATAAATAGGCAGCCCTACTCTGTGGTTCGGTCCAACCAAAAGAAAATTCAAGCTACCCAGAATGAAATAAAGCTGGGGTAAAATTTTATTTCTTTAAAAGAGTCGATTTCAAAAGTTGTATATTTCACCCAATGTTGTGTAAATTTTGAGCCCCATGCCGACCTTTCTTTCTATCTCATTCCAAAAGCCAAGTTACAATCAAAGAAAGACCTTCAGATCAATCTTTGAGAATGTCAAGGTAAACATGTTATGGGTGCATGATGTTTCGTATATTGGGCATTATTTTCAAAAAAAAAATGAATGAATAAAAATGAGAGAGTTTTGTTGGTGAAAACCCTTTTGGGCACCATAAGATGACAGTGGGCTGAGAAAAAAATAAAAATAAGATGGGCGTTGGCAAAAACCTATTGTATAAAGCAAGACAAAAGGCCAACACATGAAAGAGACATGATTGTGAGCTAAAATAAGACATGCAGAAAAATTTTGTCAACAGATGAGTCTGGAAACTCATGAAAATATCAAGGTTTAAAGGGTTTATTTGAGAAGCATGGTAAAGCAAAGATACTATGTTTGTTTTAGAGTCATTTTTAATAATTTGAGTTTGGGTCAACGATGCAGCAAGTCAGTGACAGATGCTAATGGGTGGAAGCAAGGTTAAATGTGACAAGGGCAAGAGTGATAGCCACGGAAGCTAAAACCACAAACCTGCCACCATGTTTTTGAACTCACAAGTTTTCTTTGATGAAACAGGAAACATGTTACCTTTAAATTAAGGACTTCAGAGCATAAATATCAAGGGCTGCAATGCCTCATTTCCACAGATGCAGGAAGCTATGTTGCTGCACAGATTTGATAATCAAATTACGGTAAAAATTCAACCCCTAGGAGATACACTTCCTAATCTGAATAAGGGAGTTTTCATTTGTTAGGTGAAGCACTTCCTAACTTGAACATTCATTCCTAGAAGACGCACTTTCTAGTCGATTCCTTCAATTTAACTCTTAGGAGACATACTTCCTAATTTTGGTCATCAGTTTTACTCTGACGAGACACATTTCTTTAGCAGGTCTTTGATTCACACTTTTTCTGTACTTTTCAAAAACTATAATCTGATGATGCTCACAAAATTTTCTAATACAAACTGGGGTAAAAAATTTTGTTTGTGTTTATTGAATTTTACTTTCTGCTCAGGACCCTCCTGAAGAATGGAATAGGACTTTCTTGAAGAATAAAAATTTATTTTTTATGATCAGGACCCTCCTGAAGAAGATAGGACCCTCCTGATGAATGGAAATTTATTTTATGTCCAGGACCCTCCTGAAGAATGGGATGTTATTTTTTTGTTTTACCTTTTATTTTGAGTTCAGGAACCTATTTTGAAAAATCAGAAAAGGAAATTCAGGAGATCGCCTGAAGAACAAGTTGAAGAAAAGAAAGAGTTGTAAATTGAGTGTTGAAGTAAATTTCTATTCAAGTTTTCAATGGCGTCGATCATGATTCTTGTAGTTAGTTCATTATTCAGGAATACATATTACCTTCAGATCGATGATTTCAAAGCCTAAACATCTAAGACTATAATTTCTCAAA
This sequence comes from Capsicum annuum, assembly GCF_002878395.1. Taxonomy (NCBI): domain Eukaryota; kingdom Viridiplantae; phylum Streptophyta; class Magnoliopsida; order Solanales; family Solanaceae; genus Capsicum; species Capsicum annuum. Next base: position 23,741,757 of record NC_061116.1, on the reverse strand, counting down.
GCGGCATTCGTGGGGAGATGCACTTCTTTGTTTGGTAATTCAAGCAACATTCGTGGGGAGATGCATTTCGTTGTTTGGTAATTCAAGCAATATTTGTAAAGAGACACACTTCCTTGTTTGGTAATTTAAGCAACATTTGAGGGGAGACGTAGTCCCTTGTTTGGTAATTCAAGCAACATTTGTAAGAAGACGCACTTCCTTGTTTGGTAATTCAAGCAACATTTGTGGGGAGATGTATTTCCTTGTTTGGTAATTCAAGTGACATTTATAAGGAGACGCACCTCCTTGTTTGGTAATTTAAGTAACATTCGTAGGGAGATGCACTTCCTTGTTTGGTAATCCAAGCAACATTTGTAAGGAGACGCACTTCCTTGTTTGGTAATTCAAGCAACATTTGTGGGGACACACATTTCCTTGTTTGGTAATTCAAGCAATATTTATGGGGAGACGCATTTCCTTGTTTGGCAATTCAAGCGACATTTGTAAGGAGACGCACTTCCTTGTTTGGACAATTCAAGCAACATTTATAAGGAGACGCACTTCCTGATTTGGGTAATTCAAGCGGCATTTGTAAGGAGACGCACTTCCTGATTTGGGTAATTCTAGCGGCATTGGTAAGGAGATGCACTTCCTTGTTTGGGTAATTAAAGAGACATTTGTTAGGAGACGTACTTCAAGAAATATTTGTAAAGAGACGCATTTCCTTGTTTGGAAAATTCAAGCAACATTTGTAAGGAGACGCACTTCCTGATTTGGGTAATTCAAGAGGTATTTGTAAGGAGACACACTTCCTTATTTGGGTAATTCAAGCGGCATCGATAAGGAAATGCACTTCCTTATTTTGGTAATTCAAGCAACATTGGTAAGGAGACACACTTCCTTGGTTTGGTAATTCAAGTGGCATTGAGACGTACTTCCTTATTTTGGTAATTCAAGCGGCATTGTAGCCCTCCTGAAGAATAGAGTGAAGAAATAATAAGTCAGGAGCTCGCCTGAAGAATAGGGTGAATTTTCAAAATCAAGTCGTGAAGAGTAGAATCAAGATTCTAGAGATTACAATTTTCATTTGTATTTTTCATTTTTGTTAGTCATTTGAATGTAAAAGGCAGAAGTCGTCAATCGGAAACTCGACAGAATCTCACTTGACTTTAACTTTTTCTCTCACCATGTTACCTTTGAACTACATGTGACCCGATTCTCTTAAAACCCGGGATGTGTAGGCGGTCCAAAATCAGAACTCAGTCACATCTTTTATTTTGTTTTATTTTATTTTATTTTATCATTACTTTTAAAATAATCGGAGGGTCAAAAGTCATCTCTTTGTCTACTTCTTTGTATGAAAACTCTTCGAGATTTCAAACAAAGAGGAGCAAAATGTAGACACGTGATTTTGACTCTCCCGAGTTTAATATATATTTTTTTTGATATTAAATATTTATATTTGGTTTAATATTATTTAATTCTTATTATTTTTTAATAAATTTATAGTTAAAATAAATTTAATTTTGAGATATTTCATTTTATTTTATTCTAATTTTTTTTAAAAATAATAATAAATAAATAATAAAATGTTTTTTTAAATATTTTCTTTTTAAATTTTAAACAAATAAGTTAGTAGTTTTAGTACTATCTTAATTATATTTATTTTAACTATTTTTAAACTTTTATTGTATTTTCTTAAATATAAAAATTAATTAGTTATTATTATTGTTATTTTATTTATTTATTTATTATTTATATTTTTTATTATCATTGTCTTCTTTAAAAAAAGGAAAAAGAGAAAAAGATTTAAAATTTGAAAATTCTATCTTATCCTAAACTACCCCAACCACTCTCACTTTTCCCTTCAACTCTCTCAACTTCCCACCCTATACCCTATATAACACACACACAGACAACAACAACAACAAAAAAAGGGAGGATAACAAAAAATACACATTGTCAAAAATCAAAAAGAAAAAAACCAAAAAAAAAAACATTAGCATACACACACACGAGAAAGAAGAAAAAAAACAAAGAAAAACCAAAGAAAAACTAATTGAAAAAAGCTAAGGAATAAAACATACTGGAGATTGGGAAGACAAACAACAATTAAAAAGGAACGGATGAGAGTTAGAAAAACAAAAGAAAAAAAAAGAGACTTCTTTGGTTTTGGAGATTAAGTTCGGTTCCTGTCGAGTTTCCGATGACATCATTCATGCTTCTCCTTTAACTAGTCCATTGTACAGGTTTTTATTTAATTTCACTGTATTTATATTTATCAATTTCATTGTGAATTGAAGTATGGTTGCAATCGTTCAACCGTTTCATGCATTATTTAGTATACAAAATTATATGAATTTGTAATCATGAATTCTATATTTAGTTATTCGAATATTTTATATGATCGTTATAAATATAGTTTCATGACATGGTTTGATCAATTTTTCTCAAGTGTTGATGTTCTTTATTTGATTATTAAATTTTGGAGTAGTTTACTATATATCATCTTAAATTGTTTGTTCTCTGTTATGCGACCAAGAATTCTTTTGTTATGTAAAGGAAATATAAAATTGAAAATAGAAAATACATGTAAAAAATGAAAATCACTGGTATATATCATTGTTCATTTGTTTCCTCAGTACATTAACATTATCCACACCATAAACTGCAAGGAAAAATAAAGACAACTAAAATGAAAAAAAAAATTATTAGGTAATTTTTATTTTCTAGTCTCTTTCACTCAAACTTATCATTCGGATTTTCTATCTAACGATATAAAGATACTCTACTTTATATATATATAT
>NC_061116.1:23706162-23735971 GCF_002878395.1 Capsicum annuum | reverse complement strand
ATTTTCTATCTAACGATATAAAGATACTCTACTTTATATATATATATATGTGAAATTTAGTTTTCTTTTAGTTCTGATTTCTTCTCATGTGAAGTTAATTATAATGTTCAGATGTTGCATGTCTTATTTCATTTTTATTTGTTTAATGATTGAGTATATTATTTGTAGTTAATATAAGATTGATCGAGGGATTTGATATTAGCCAAAAACGTTTATAGCTTAGGATATAAATTTAAGGCCGGAGTAATTTCGTATTAATTAACTAAGGTGAGAATGAGCGAGATGGGCTGTGGTTTTATTCAAGATCCGTCGTAATAAAGAAAAGAGACAAAAAAAAAAGAGAATATAAATAGATAAAATAAAATTTCTTGAGTTTACATGAGATGAAATAAATGTCTTTTAATGCTAGATAAGCTTTAGGAACGTTTGATATATTTGTCTCGATTAAGAATGCGGTGTATGCATCTTTCTGAAACCATTAAAAATAATTCGTGGATGCAATATTGCACTTCGGTAAAGTTCGTCTTAAAATTATTTTTCACCAGTTTAATACAAGAGCTTTAAATAATTTTAGTATAATAAAATGAGTGATTTTAGGGCCTACTAACATAATCTGTCAAAATAATTTAAGTTAAGTCAATAAAAGCGACCGTGCTGGAACCACGGGACTCGAGGGGTGCCTCACACCTTTCCCTCGGTCAATAGAATTTCTTACCTAGTCTTATGTTTTCGCAGACCAATAAAGATTCATTTTCTTTTGATTAGGGATTCAAAAAGGTGACTTGGAACACCATAACTCGATTCCAAGTGGCGACTTTGTAAATAAATTAATTCCTATTCAAAATCGTCACTTTAATTGGAAAAACCCTTCAACTCGAACCCTGCGGGCGAAAAAGGGGTGTGACACTGTTCTATCCTTTCTATTGGAGTAGAACCTTTAACTTTTAGTGATCACTAACTTAACCCTCTTGGGGTAAATCAAAAACCTACGGGGGCACGTAGTTTTAGGGCATGAGACCTCGGATCAAGCCCAACTCGGTGCTAAATACTACTCCCTTAGCTTAGAAATTTAAAAAAATCCATCTTAAACAATTCAACAATATGTAATGGGAGAAAATATGCTTTCCCTTTATCTCAAATCAAACAAATAATGTGGATTTCTTTCTTAGCTTAGGATCAAAACTCAATTCTTTTCTTGAAATCTAGTTAGACTTTTCATTTAAAGTTTTAAAATCTCAACAACATGGAAATATAAGTACACTTCTTGGAGTATCAATAATTCATCCTCAATGACTCACAATTTCACAATAAAGTTTAACTTGTGACAACAACTCTTGGAAATTCTTGGAAACATGATATCAATATAGGAATGTGCAATTTATATCATGAACTCTCAATTTAGATCATAATTGAACAAAATAATCATGCAATTCAAGACTTAAACAATTCCACAATCTCATAAATTTGAAATATAGCAAAATAATATGAATTCATCTTAGAAATACGAAATTCTTTAAGAAAATCTAAACTTTTGGGCACAAGAACGAAAAAGAGTTCTTATTCAAACTCCACATACCTTGAAATTAAAACTTTGAGTGAGTTCTTGACTTTGGGTTTCTATTCTTGGAATTAATGGGTGATTCTTGTAGCCCTTGGAATGGGGATTCCAATTCTCGAAAAATTATTGAAAATTGACGGTTAACTTTTGAGTTCTCTTGAAGTTTGTGTAGAAACCCTAAGCTATGTTCTTGGTGGGTTTTGATGAAAGTATGAATAATATGGTATTTTTGGGGTGTAATCTCGTGTTAAGGATAATAAAGGAGTGGAAAAATACTAACTTTACCCTTAATGAGACAGAGAAAAGAATCTGAAAATTAGGCACAAAGGCTATAGCCTGGGCGGCGCCTTGCCCGAAGCCTTTGCTAAGGTGGGCGGCATCTTGCCTAGAGCCTTAGCTAAGCTAGGCGGCACCTCTTAATAGTCTTTAGCTACTAGTTTGGCACCCGAAACGTGCCCTAAATGGATTTCAAAAATTCTAAAACTCACCCAAGATACCTTACGACCTTTCCCCATCGCAACGCAACAACAAAATCAAGAAACGGAGGTTGGAAAGGTCGTAAAATAATTCATCGAAGTTCGAGGGTTCAAAAAATGAACTAAGTGGTGGAACACTTAGCTAAAATTCTAAGTGTTAAGCTTCTTTTAACTTGTTTTAAAGGCTTTAACGACGAGGAAACTTTACGGGATCTTATAATATCTCCTCCTTGGGAACATTCATCCTTAAATGTAGATAGATATGTTCAGAACATAGAGAAAATAAAGGATACACGGCTGAAATATTTGGCTAAACTAACTTTACTTCATTCTAAACCTTCGGATACTTCATAGAATACATAAACTTATGATAAGAATGGCTATACAGCTGCAACTCTGATTAGAAGGGGACTGAATTAAGAAAGAATAGTACCTTCGGCTTGATCTGAACTTGCGGATAAGAGGTATGGGTACTTGGATCGCATATCTGCTTCTGCTTCCCAAGTAGCATCCTCAACTGACTAGTTCCGCCATAAAACTTTGACCAAGGGAACTTCTTTGTTCCTTAGTCTCTGGACTTGGTATTCTAGGATTTCAACTGGAATCTCATCAAATGAAAGACTGTCCCGAACATCAGTGCTTTCGGAAGGATCTATAACAATAGAATCACCAATACATTTCTTAAGCAAAGAGACATGGAAGATAGGATGAACAGCTGACAGTTCTGCAGGCAAATCTACTTCATAAGCTACTTTCCCAACATGGTTAAGAACTTTGTAAGAGCCAACATACCGGGGACTAAGCTTCCCCTTCTTCCCAAACCTTTCACCCCTTTCATAGGTGAAATTTTTAGATACACCAAATCATTAACTTCAAACTCAAGGTCTTTTCTCTTCACATCTGCATATAACTTTTAACGACTCTGATCTATCTTCAACCTTTCTCTAATCAACTTTACCTTCTCCATAGCATCAAACACTGCATCAGGTCCAATCACAGCAACTTCTCCCACTTCAAACCAATCTATGGTGACCTACACCTTCTACCATACAAAGCCTCAAATGGTGCCATCCGGATGCTAGAGTGATAACTATTGTTATAAGAAAACTCAATCAATGGTAGATAATCATCCTAACTACCTTTGAAATCAAGAGCACATGCTCTCAACATATCTTCTAAAGTTTTGATGGTTCTCTCAGCCTGACCATCTGTCTGCGGATAAAAAATGGAAATCAAATGCACTTGGGGTACCAAGACCCCTCTGAAAAACTCTCTAAAACTGTAAAGTGAATTGAGTACCCCTATCCGAAATAATAGACAAGGGAACTCCATACAATCTGACTAACTCCCGAATATACAATCTAGCATAGTCCTCAGCTGCATAAGATGTGTGCACATGCAAGAAATGTGCTGACTTAGTCAGCCTATCCACAATCACCCAAATAGAATCATGATGACAATGTAAAAGAAGTAAACCAGTCACAAAGTCCATATTTATCTCTTCCCACTTCCAAGTGGGGATACTGAACTCTTACATCACACTACCAGGCCTTTGATGCTCTATCTTAACCTCTTAGCAAGTTTCACACTTTGACACAAACTCCGCTCTATCCTTCTTCATATCACTCCAAAAATAGATTTCCTGCAAGTCACGGTACATCTTAGTAGTGCGGGGATAAATAAAATATCGTGATCCATACACCTCTGCCATGATCCTCTGTATCAGATCATCAACACAAGGAACACACAATCTACCCTGTAATCTCAACATACTATCTCCCCCTTGGGAGAAAACCTCTACTCTTTGTTCCTTAACTGACTGCTTCAATTTGACCAAACTAGCATCTAAATCTTGTTTCTCCTTCACTTCTGAAACTAAAGAGGATTCGGAACTACTCTGCACCAATAAATTCCCCTCAACGGAATCAAGAAGTCTAACCCCCAATCTTGACAAATGATGCACATCACGAGCTAACTCTTTTTTACCCTTCTCTACATGAGAAACACTGCCCATAGATAACCTGCTAAGGGCATCTTCCACTATATTGGCCTTGCCCGGATGATATAACACACTCATATCATAATCTTTTAGCAACTCTAACCATCGTCTTTGCCTAAGATTCAACTCCCTTTAAGAAAACACATACTGCAGGCTTTTGTGATCAGTGAACACATGAACATGAACACCATACAAATAGTGTCTCCAGATTTTTAAAGCAAAGACCACAACAGATAATTCAAGATCATGGGTTGGGTAATTCTTTTCATGCAGTTTAAACTGTCTAGAGGCATAGGCCATAACCTTACCTTCCTGCATCAACACACAACCCAAGCCAACTCTAAAAGTATCACAATACACCATAAAACCATCAACATCATCAGGCAAAGTCAACACACGAGTCTTCAACACCTAAAAACTCTTCTCATAGGAATCTAATCGAAGGAACTTAACTTTCTTTTAGGTCAACCAGATCATGGGATAATTAATAGAAGAGAAACCCTCAACAAAACGGCGATAATAGCCAGCTAGACCCAAGAAAATCCTAATATTAGATGGAGAGATAGGTCTAGGCTAATTTCCTACAGCTTCTATCTTTTGGGGATCAATTCTAATGCATTCGGCTGAAATAATATGACCTAGAAAAGCTATGGACCTTAGCTAGAACTCACACTTACTGAATTTGGTGAACAACTGGTGATCTCTAAGAGTTTGCAAGACAATTCTAAGATGATCTGCATGGTCAACCTCACTTTCGGAATACGCAAGAATATTATCTATGAAAACAATGACAAACATATCAAGATACTGCTTGAACACTCGATTCATGAGGTCCATGAAGGCTGCGGGAGAATTGGTTAGTCTGAAAGACATGAAAAGAAACTCAAAGTGAACATAATGGGTTCTAAAGTCTGTCTTCGGGATGTCATACTCCCTTATTTTGAGTTGGTCATAGCTGGATCTAAGGTCTATCTTGGAGAACTAACTTGCACCTTGGAGTTAGTCAAATAAGTTATCAATTCTAGGAAGAGGGTACTTGTTCTTGACTGTGACTTTATTAAGTTGACGATAGTCAATGCACATACGCAAATAACCATCTTTCTTCCGCACAAATAGGACGGGTGTGCCCCAAGGAGATACACTGAGCCTTATGAAACCTTTGTCTAAAAGATCTTTGAGTTGTTCTTTTAATTCCTTAAGCTCTGTGGGCTCGACAAGGAGGCATTTTCTAAAATAAAAGAGCACAAATTAATAGTTGAGAGAGATATCTTTAAGCACAATAGACTCTGAAAGAAAGAAATGAATTTTTCCTAAACGTTTCGTAGCCCCTTGCTCATAGATGTGGTGCGCGCTACACACCAATTATCAAGACTCTACTTAACGCATCTTGTCAGACTCCCTAGGACTCCTTAAACCTTAGGCTCTAATACCAAGTTTGTAACACCCCAAAAATGGCTCCCGAAGCATCACACGGTGCTTAAGGATACAAGTAGCCCAAGCTAACCCTTTGAGCCTGCTACTTCACATAATAACTTTCTTAGAGATGAAATAGACAAATCATGGGCATTGTTATATCAAATAATAAGAAATACTATGAAAATACTTTGTCCGAACAACCATAATACTAGAAATCTCGACATACTAACAATCTAACAACTAGTCTGACAAAGCCTCTACTACTCAAGAACTAGAGAGCCATTGGGACAGGTCCCCAACTAACTCATACTTAACTAAAAAGAAATGAAAAATTATTATATAAACTGAATATCTGAAGATAATCGGTCCTCGAACCATGAGGACTCACCACAGTGGAGATGTAGATAAAGGCACTCAGGGATCACTGACGAGGTTGGGACGGAGCACCTGAACCTACATTATGAGACAATGTAGCACACAGATGTATATGTGGATCAGTACTTTGGGAATCGACTGAGCATGTGGGGGTGTATGCTAATAAATAATAAGTATCACAAGTCTTAATAGAAAACATGCATGCTATAATAGATGACTCACATAGCTTGAATAAAATTCTCATAAGTTGTGGTTAGGAAATATATAATAGAAATCACGTGAGTGATTTCACTTTATTCTAGATCTGTATTCTTTCTTTTCACTTTATTCTAGATCTGTATTCTTTCTTTGTTCTCAACTTGTAAATTAGATGAAATCTTAAAATATCAACTTTCGGGACATAAGCTATAATCTCATGAAAGCAAGAAACTTCTTGGGAACTTAATAATCATGACACTTGAAAACTTTAGGAATCATAGGGTCATAGCCTTCAAAATCAATATACCTTCAAACTTACACTTTTAGCTTAAGGATAGTAAAACTTCTTTAAAACTCAAGAACTTGATACTTTAGAAACTTTAAGACTTGAGACTCTAGAAAACTTAAGAGACTTTGGGACACTTGGGACTCGGGATTATATAAGTTTGGGAGTTTCTTCTAATCGATATAAACCATATGAGCTACATGGAGTCCAATGTCTTTCCCACGTGGGGAGAGTTTTTCTATCCTTTCCTTCGGAGTAGAACCTTTAACTTTTAGTGATCACTAGCTTAACCCACTTGGGGTAAATCAGAAACCTATGGGGGCACGTAGTTCTGGGGCATGAGACCTCAGAATCGAGCCTAACTCGGTGATAAATACTACTCCCTTACTAAGCTCAAAAATTTAAGAAAATCCACCTTAAACAATTCAACAATATGTAATGGGAGCCAATATGCTTCCCCCTTTATCTCAAATCAAACAAATAATGTGGATTTCTTTCTTAGCTTAGGATCAAAACTCAATTCTTTTCTTGAAATCTTGATAGACTTTTCATCAAAGTTTTAAAATTTCAACAACATGGAAATATAATTACACTTCTTGGAGTATCAATAATTAATCCTCAAAGACTCATAATTTCATAATAAATTTCAACTCATGACAACAACTCTTGAAAATTCTTAGAAACATGATATCAATATAGGAATGTGCAATTTATATCATGAACTCTCAACTTAGATCATAATTGAACAAAATAATCATGCAATTAAAGACTTGAACAATTCCATAATCTCATAAATTTGAAATATAGCAAAATAATATGAATTCATCTTGGAAATACAAAATTCTTTAAGAAAATCTAAAACTTTTGGGCACAAGAACGAAAGAGTGTTCTTGTTCAAATCCCACATACCTTGAAATTTAAACTTTGAGTGAGTTCTTGACTTTGGGTTGCTATTCTTGAAATTAATGTGTTCTTCTTGTAGCCCTCGGAATGGGGATTTCAATTCTCAAAAAATTATTGAAAACTGACGGTTAACTTTTGAGTTCTCTTGAAGTTTATGTAGAAACCCTAAGCTATGTTCTTGGTGGTTAGGGATGATAAAAGAGTAGGAAAATACCAAATTTACCCTTAATGAGATGGAGAAAAGAAGCTGAAAACTGGGCACAAAGGCTATGGTCTAGACGGCGCCTTTCCCAGAGCCTTAGCTAAGCTGGGCGCGGCCCCTTAATAGCCTTTAGCTACCGGTTTGGCACCCTAAACGTTCCCTAAATGGATTCCAAAAATTCCAAAACTCACCCGAGATACCTTACGACCTTGCCCCATTGCAACGTAACAATAAAATCAAGAAACAGAGGTCGGAAAGGTCGTGAATTAATTCATCGAAGTTCAAGGGCTCAAAAAATAAACTAAGTGTTGGAACACTTAGCTAAAATTCTAAGTGTTAAGCTTCTTTTAACTTTCTTCGAAGGCTTTGACGATGAGGAAACTTTATGGGTTCTTACACAACAGATTCCCCAACTGTTGTAATTGATGAATCAGCTGTTGGAACAGACAGAGAAACTGTTGGAAGAAATCAAACCAATAGCAAGACTGGTTTGATTTATTCCAACAGATGGCCCATTTATTGCAACATGTCAACTATCTGTGTCCACAGATGCGTCACCTATTACAATAGATTACCCATCTGTTAAACAAATGGAGAATTTATTACAACAGATGGGTCTTCTGTTGGAACGCTTGTTGTAATGTGTTGTATTCATTCAATTTTGTGTTACCCTTTTTTTAAAATTATGCAGACATCAATTGTAATATTCTTTTTGTTCTTCTCTTATTTGACATCATTTGTTTTTCTCTTGTTTCCAGATAAAAGAAATTAAAAGTGGATCAACTTTTGCCCGACCAACATAAAAGGCTAGAGTAAAGATGGATTCACTAAATAAGCTGCTTGCAGATGGAACCACTATATATGTGGGAGGTATGTATTAATGATCATGTTATCGTGGAAACACACATAGAGTACATCAATTTTGTGAATAAAGCCTTTTACCGATTAGGCATTGATCATTCAAATAAGATATCTACAATTTTACAGTTAAATTTAATAGGTCTGAACTGATAAGACTGAGTGACCTTGTAGGTGGTGTCGATATCTAGTTATGATTTAATAATGATTTTACAAATATTTATGTGTCTAGTTTGGTGAAGGGATCAAGTTTTAGTGGCATTATAAAAAGATTCAATAGTAATTAGACTAATTTTAAGGGTTCAATGGACTTTTAAAAGGCCTCCGAAGCGTCACACTATTGCAACCAAGAATGGAAATCAATATAGTTATTGTCCTAGCCCAAATTTATATGGTTGGGTTGCTCGGGGTGATGATTATACAACAGAAGGTGCGATGGGAGAATACATGCAAGGAAAAGGGGAGTTGATAAAGACTATATCATCTCAAACCTTATTAAAGAAAAAAACACAAGGTACCAAGGAAAGTGTAGCGAATCTGGACGATGAAATTGACTTAAAACATGAGAAATATGAATGAGGTACAAATATGAAAGTATAGCAAAATAAAAATTTATCAGTCGTCTCTTTCAAAAAAAAATACTGCAGTTGGATACTTTGCTAGGCAACTGCGACTAGTTAGCATGGTCGGAATGATCACCTCTAGAGAAAATAATAGAACACCAAGAAAGCAGCTTTGCGGGCACTGAGGGCTGAAATAATGTATAGTAGAGAATGAAAACTTACGCCAAGAACTTCTGAAGTTGAGATAAGGAATCAAGACAAGACGACAATTTTAGAAGTTACACTTGCATCCTAGGCCTTCAATTTGTGGTTCTGGTCACGTTAGTCGCAGTAAAAACAAAAAGGCCTGGGATTTCTGCCCAACTTCATACCTTTTTATTTTCACTGCTACTGGCCTGATAAGAACCACAAACAGAAAGCATGGGATGCAAGTTAAAATTCAGAAATTATCGCCTTGGATTGATTCTTTATTTTAACTTCAAAACTTCTTGGCGCAAGTTTTCTTTCTTTATTGTACATCATTTCAACCCTCAGTGCCCGCAAAGCTGCTTCCTTAGTATTTTTTTATTTTCTTTAGAGGTGACCATTCCAACCATGCTAACTAGTCGCATTTTCCTAGCAAAGTGTCTAGCTGTAGTATTTTTCTTTGAGAGAGAGAACTAACGCATCTTTATTTTTAGTTACACTTTCATATTTGTACTTGATTCAGATTTTCTATGTTTTAAGTCAATTTCATCGTCCAAATTCGCTAGAAGTTCCTTGCTTGCTACTTTATGTTTCCTCTTCAATTAGGTCTCAGATGATATAGTTTTTCATCAACTCCCCTTTCCCTCGTAGGTATTCTTCTACGGCTCCTTCTGGCATATAATCATCTTCTCGAACAACCCATCCATATAAATTTGGGCCATGGGAATTTCTATTGGTTTTCTACTCTTGTTTGCTGCAGAGAGAGGCTTCGAAGGCCTTCTGAAAGTCTAGTGCACCCTTAAAGTCAGTCTAATCGCTATTGGATCTCTGTAATGCCACCAAATATTGATCCCTTGCCAAAACTTGCCATGCATAAACATGAGCAACAATCGTTATTAAATCATAACAGCATATCGACACCATCTTCATGGTCCTTCGATCTTATCAATTCGAACCTATCAAACTTAACTGTACAATGTAGGATCTTGTTTGAATGATCAATTCCTAATTGGTTAAAAACTGCATTCACAAAGTCATTGTACTTTATGTGTGTTGTCACGATGACCTTATCAACAATGCATAACTCCCATACATCAAAGTGGATCCATCCATCTGTATGTACTTTATTTTTCCTAGCCCATCTATGGCTTAATTAGAATAAGCAGATGACTGACCTGTTGCAACAGATGATACATATATTAAAATTATCAAATAATTATAGACATTTGTTACAACAGATGATCAATCTGTTGCAACATATGACTTATCTATTGAAAATAATCAAACAGATATATATATATATTTGTTGCAATAAATTGCCAATATGTTGTAAATTATCAAACAGATAGAATATATTTTGCAATAGATTACCCATCTGTTAGATTTATTTTAGAGCAATTTCTTTTTGAAATAAACTAAAGATAAAATGTTGTATTTATATCCGTATTTTTAATTTACATAATCGAAAAGTCACCCGTTTTATTTAATTAAGGGATGTAATTATTAAAAAAGAGGTGAACAGTCATAGCTTTTTGACTAACCCATTCAAATTCAATCCTTTATAAATAGGTCTCTCCTTACTCGTTCAGTCTACTCCACTTCTAGATATGACTGATTCAAATTTGGACAAGGTAATTCTGCGCGACTCCTTTTGGGAACTTGAAAGGAAGATTCACAAACTCAGGTGGGAGTTGGGCGCCTTGAGAGCAAGGCTGAGGAGGGTCCTACTGCTGTCGGATGATGATTGGCCAGTCGACAATAATAATAATAATAATAATAATAATAATAATAATAATAATAATAATAATTAGGTTATGTTTTTTATTTTAGCGTATGTATTTTCTTTTATTATATCGGATCTACCAAAAGGAGGAATCTACTATATGTTTTATTTTTATTATATATTTGTATATAATAGATTCAAAAATTTATGTTTGGTCAGCTTTGGATTTTTAATTCTTATTTAATTTTTATTTTGTCTATTCCTTATTCTCAACATGTTGATGGTTGGAGGTAGGTATTGAGCATTTGTGGCAACGGATGGAACATATAACAGATGTATCATATGTTGCAACGGACGGTTATTAATAAAAAAAGGGTTATTGTTATTGAAAGGGTGAAAAGTCATGACTTTTCGATTATTTAATATGAAAAACGGTTCATAAATAAACAATAAGGAAATAAATGATAAACATAATTTATAACCGTAAAAAAATAATTATTTAATTTTAATAACTGATGTTAATATTAAATAGGAGACAAGTCGTGACTTTTCACCATTTTTATTTTTAAATCTATTTTTAATTTATATAATAAAAAAATCATCAATATGGATTAATATGATGATTATTAAAAAAGAGGTGAACAGTCATGACTTTTTGTCTAACACATTCAAAATAGCTGATGAATCAAATTTTTCATCTGTTGCGACTGATGAATCAACTGTTAGAAGAAATAAAAAAAGTTCCTCCAACATATGGTCCATCTGTCGCAACAGATATTCCATATGTTGCAATAAATGTCTTATCTGTTGCATACATGAACCATCTGCTGCAATATATGGACAATCTGTTGCAACAGGTCAATAATATTAAAAGAAACGGTTATTGAAAAAGTGAGAATTCTTCGATTATTTTAATTGAGAAAAAATGTTATTTAATTTTAAGAATTGATTAATATGAAGAAGCTGAAAAGTCATGACTTGTCACAATAATAAAAAAAATCACCAATTTGATTTACTTAAGTCATTTCTTTTCAGAGAAAACAAAAAGTCATAAATGATAAACACAATTTATAACCGTAAAAAAATGGTTATTTAATTTTAATAATTGATGTTAATATTAAATAGACGACAAGTCGTGACTTTTCACTATTTTTATTTTTAAATCTATTTTTTAATTTATTTAATAAAAAAGCCATCAATTTGGATTAATTAAAGTATATGATAATTATTAAAAAAGATGGTCCCCCAACAGATGGTCCATCCGTTGCATCAGCTATAGACATTTGACGCAATAGATAACCAATTTGTTACAACAGATAGATCATATGTTGCACAGATGGTGTATCTGTTGCCACAGATAGGTTATCTGATGCAACACATAGACAATCAGTTGCCACAACTCAATAAAAATGGTTATTATTAAAAGACACAGTTATTGAAAAGGTGAGAAGTCTTTGATTATTTAATTGAGAAAAAAATTATTTAAATTTAAGAACTAATTAATAATAATAAACTAAAAAGTCATGACTTATCACAATAATAAAAAAGTCAACAACTTGATTTAATTAAGTCATAACTTTTTACAGTAATAAAAAAGTCACCAGTTTGAATGTAATTAATAAAATGGAGGTGAACAGTCGCTCCTTTTTGCCTAACACATTTAAATTTAACCCTCTATAAATAGGTCCCTCCTTACTCATTCATTCTACTACACTCTATTTATTTCTTGCATATTGTCTTTCATATTACATCTTCAACCATTTTTTCTTCAAAGAACAGATACCTTTTCCCTGACTCAGTTATCTTTTTTGCTTTCTTTTTACGTAAATCTACCAAATTGGTAGTATACATTGTATTACATTCAGACTCATTTCTTTACTTTTGTGTTTATATTTTTTTATCAATTCTTGCATGTTCTAGAAATGGTTGATCCTGTTTGGGAAATTGCTATTCTGCGTGACACTGTGCAGAAACTTTAGAGGCAGGTTAATGACCTTTAATTGGAGTTGGGCGCCGTGAGAGCAAGGATGTTTCAAGAGATTCGTAGGCTGAGGAGGGACCTATTGCTGTCGGTTCACGATTGGCCGACTAGCAATAATAATAATGATGATGATGATGATGATGATGATTAGAGGCAGGTTAATGACCTTTAATTGGAGTTGGGCGCCGTGAGAGCAAGGATGTTTCAAGAGATTCGTAGGCTGAGGAGGGACCTATTGCTGCCGGTTCACGATTGGCCGACTAGCAATAATAATAATGATGATGATGATGATGATGATGATGATGATGATGATGAAGATGACGATGACGAAGACGACGACGATGACGATGACGATGAGGATGATGATGATGATGACCTAATGTATTTTATTTTTGTTTAATGAAAGATTTATGTTTGGTCGACTTTGAATTTTTAAGTCTTATTTAATTTTCATTTTGTCTATTTTTTCTTTTTAACAAACATATCAACGATTGGACGTAAGGAATAATTTTGAATCCAGTAGCAATAGCAAGAGTTTTGAATTCTTTCAACAGATGGACCATCTGTGGAAGCATATTAGTTATCTGTTGGGCTTGTGACAGGAGTTGTATTGTGTTGTTCCAAATAGATAACCTATCTGTTGCAACAGATTACTCCTCTGTTGCAACAGATAACCCATCTGTTTGATTTATGTTATGGGCACTGTAGAACCATAAACATGAATCCAACATATGAGTTTTTCGTTGCAACAGATGACCCATCTGTCGCAACAGATGAGTGATCTGTTTAAATAGATGGCTCTTATGTCGGATTCATGTTCGGTTCTATCCATTATTTTAAAAACAGCAGTAACAGTGTACCCAGATGACAAATTCAACTAAAAATCATAATTTTACTTGTCAAAGTCACTTATGAAGTAATACCAAAGTGATATACGAAATAAAATTTGACATAAAAAATTGATCAAGTAGCAGCAGTAGCGGTAAAAACAACAACAATGGTCAGCAAGAAGAAGATAAAGATGATAATGTAGTAGAAGATGATGAATAAAACAACAGCAACAATGAACAACAAAATCGCGAAGAGAGAGAAAACAACAACCGATGAGAAGAGAGAGAAACGTGTTTTTTTCCCTCCGTTTCCTATTATATTAGGTCAATATTTGAATTAAAGTGTAAATAAAAAACTTATGGGCTATTCTCAAACTTTTCCAACTTTCTTAATCCATAATAAAGTAATTGTTACTTACACTCAATTATTTAAACTTGAGTCAGTTATACATATTTTTAAACTCTTTAGTCATCATTTTCAAACTCTTTAGTCAGTTTTAACTAAATTCCCTAATACTTTCTGATGTGTGATATTATGAAACATATAAATTAGTGGAGGAACTGAAATAGTTTGTACGTGTATAGAGAACTAAATTCCACGTCGATGGGATGATACGAAATGAGAGTTTAAAAATAAAACATACACATACATCTTAGCTTTATCATATTTATATAATTTTTTATAATTATAAAAATTTCAACTAATTATGTATCTTCGCTAAATGTATCGAGAGCTAATTATATATCTCGACAGACAACAAAATCAAAAAAAGTATATCAGATGCTAATTATGTATCTTTATAAAGAAAAAATTTATATCTTTGTTGGATGTATTGGGAGCTAATTATGTATCTCGACAAATTCAAAATCAAAATTTCAGTAATTATACAAAATATTATGCTGTTTGTCAAAGTTTAGATGCTTTGGCCTATCAAGTGTCCCTGAAAATGCGAAGTGACCACTTATCCGGTTAGGATGAATTTTGAGCACGGTCATATATATATGGTCATATATATACACACACGCATATATGTATATATATATTCAGCATGGGCTCAACATTTTATATTTGATGGTGGATCTTTGCATAGTCATTTGGTGATGTAGGATATCAGCAAAAACTATAAAAGAATGAAAAAATATCAATGAAAAAACATAGTGAATATTGCACAAAGGACTTCAATCTTCAACTCAAAATTTGATGAACCCTATCAACAGCTAAAAGTCTCTCAAATCGAATTAAGAGAATACAATGAACAATTACTTCTTTTTCTATCTCTGACACTTCTCATCGAACATAGCATGCTCTAATAACTGGATTGTTGCACATCAACTATAAACCCACTCATCTTGTTCCTAGGTGAAGAAGGTGTAGGAGGCAGTGAAAGTTTAATGATAATTGGCTTTGGAACACCTCTGGATGTGTAAAAGAATGATGCATAAGATTTGCTCTTTGCCACGGAGTTCATCTTCCCAATAAATGGCAAAAGCATGTCATGATAATCAATTATAAACAATCTCTTGCCTTCAATAGCCTGAATAAAAAATTCGAGATGAAATTTTTAGGTTTAGAGCTGGTCTACACATTAAAAGAAACACACCAAAGCTAGATTTTCCAAAATAATACTTTGAAAAAGGATCATTACCTCTTCACACTTAGTTCATTAAGCTCCTGTTCTATAAGATCCCTGGTAATAGCTGAATCAGGGGGACCATTAACAGCTATATCTATCTTGCTAACAATTGAAAATTCCTGTTAAATATCCACAAGCTTAATGAACATCTAAAGAAAGCTTACAATTCATTTAGTACAAAAATAATAATTAGAAATTATCCTCGAAAGTTCAATATTCACAGGGTTAATCCCTGCTAAAGCTAGTCGGGCGAACTCATTATCTCGCAGACACGCAAATCTATCCCCTGCAAGACAGAAAACAGAAAGATGCAGAGTGCATGAAATATTACTCCAAAAGAACGTTGGAAAGAAATTATAGGATGGTAGGTTTCTGATGGCACGTCTTGTAAATCTAATAGACAAATAGAACTCCTCAAGATTCAACTTTCAACAATGCTAAATGATAGAGGAAAACATATATGAATGAAAAAATAGCTATGTGTTCTTACGTTAGAATATAGCAAAAATCTTGTACTTGAGCAACCTTTTGCTATCAGAAAATACTTTATCCAAAGTATCAGAAGAAAATTTATTCTTCTGTAAATCTTTATCATCATTCAAGACAAACCCATCGTTATACAGTTTATCTATGTCAGTGAAGTTTGTAAAGGAAATGTCTGAGCTTGATAATGTACCCGCAACTAGTGGTACCAGGTTATGTAACAGAACTTTCAACCTTCCAGCAGAAAAAGTATTTTTCTTAATTTCTTCAAAAGTTTCATCTCTAGGGGCATAAACTGGATGAGTTACTATCAACGGCCTAGCAAGATCCTCACTTTTGTCAGGATTGCCTAAATCGTTGTAAAGATCATAATCATAGACTCATTCATGTAGCTTTCTCTCGCCTTTCTCATTGCCACAAATGCTCAACAAGTCTTCACGTCGAAGATCTTTGACGCCAAGTAGTGTTTAAGATGGTATATATGTCGGTTATAAAATGTAGGGGCATCCTTGATCAAGCACCATTATCTACTTTGCTAATGAAAATGAAAAGTAAAATTATTTGAAAGTATGTCGCTTATAAAATTTTTGTATTTTAGTACTTCGTTAATCTCAGAATGCTACTCGAATAAAAGTTTCATGTGGAATGAGCAGGTTATATAATCAAATCACATAGGTTCACAGCCTGCTTCAAAATTATTTTTCTTGTCAAAATCTAGAAAAGATTAACACCATTGGTACTGTAACCCACTTCTTGTAAGTCGTCCTCTTTGTTTGTTATTATTGTCACTTTGATCGCCAAGGAAGAGTGCAACAAAGAAAGCTTGAACCAACTAACTTGCCAAAACAAAGAGACACAAATAGTCAACAGTAACAACATACCCGGTGCATTCCAACAAAGTGGGATCTGGGGAGGATAAAGTGTACCCAGTTCATACTACTACCTCAAATGAAATAGAGAGGTTAGACACAAATAGTCAAATAAAATGAAAATGGAAAAACTTTGAGAAAGTTGGGATTATCAAATTCTAATCACCAGCAACAAAGTGAAATAAAAAAGAAACATTAAAGGAAAACCCAACTAAAATTGAGAAACACTTCGAGAGAGCGAATAACAAAGGAACTATTATACCTGATTCCACAACCTAATTAACCCTAAAGTTTTATGTCAACTTTTGTGGGATAATTTAAAAAAAAAAAAAAATACAAAAAAAGATAGGAATTATCACAATGTACATGCACTAACCTGATTTTTAAATTTCTTACAGAAATTTTTTACCATATGTCAGATGTGTGGGGTAGTTAAGCAAAATACAAAAAATATGATATAAGTTAATGAAAGAATAATAAGACCTGAGTTTTTTGTCCAGATCTGCCTCAAATAGTAGTGAGATTATCTGAGAACAAACAGCCGCTACTATTGCTTTTTAGCAATGGCTAAGGACTAAAGACCATTAAGAGTGAAGAAGAAAGAGAAAGTTGAGAAGAGAACTACAGTGTATAACCCGAGTTTTCTATACACAGTTTGCTAGGAGAAGTTGCACTACACGCGTAAGTGAAAAAGCAAAAGATACCAAGTACAAGTTAGGCAACTTTTTATACAATTTGTTAATGTTGTGTTAGTCCTTTGTTGTTGGCTTATATAATAATTTTAACCTCCAAATCACGCGATTATTTAATCAGATCTTTGTAACAACCTAACCAAATTTACAACTCACTAACACATTTTGAGTTTCTTTTGTAGTATGTTTGATTATCAAATATGCTTCTCATACTACATGTTATCTAACTCTGAATTTCACAAACTAATGTAGCCTAATTAGGAAAGTTGTATGGAATGTCTTCTGTCAGTCGAGATGCTCCCAGGAACCAATTTGAATTTTCAACACAAATTCTCAAATACTATATAATCATTGATAACCAAATTATAACGACAATGCTTAAACTTTTGAATTACAATGGAAAATACTGAAATTCTAAGTCACTAAAGGATAGAGATAAGAATTGAATGAGAACTCTAGACTCTAAAGAAGATGACAAAAACAAGTGACGGTTTCTTCACAATAAGCATAAACACTCTGTTTAATCCCAGGTACTATTAAACCAATTGATAATTGGGCTTGGATTCCAAACAGAACTTTTCAACATATCAATCGGCCCAATAATTCCGAATAGATCCATCTCATTCACTCCTTACAGGCCATAGGTCTTTATGTAATCAGTTTGGTTTCACAACACCCCCTTCGTCTCATTTTATATGACACAATTTGACTTGACATGGTATTTAAAGAAAAAAGAAAGATTTTTAAAATATGTGATCTAAAACAATATATTTATATAGTTGTAAATCAATTTATTAAGGATAAAAAAAATAAAAGTCAAATAATTTCTAGAGAAAGGTAGTATTTTTTTAGGGCGAACTAAAAAAACGTACCACATAAAACTGAATGGAGGGAGAAATAAGCAAATTTCATATCTTACCCGTGATCAACTTATATGTTAATTCCATAATACCTGCCTCCATATCCTGCTAATTGAAAAATGTTTTATTTAGGAAACTCCAAGATGGTTATTTACGGATCAAAAAAGGGACAAATATACTCTCGAATTATAATAAATGATATGTATGTACATTTCGTCATAATTTGGGTACAGCTATGCCCCTACCGTTAATGAAATGGTATGTATATGCCCCTCACACTAGTGGTAGGGGCATATGTGTAACTAAAGTATGACAGAAGATATATAGTACCATTTATAAAAGTTCGGAAGTATATTTGTCCCTTTTTGTAACGTCCAAAAAATGGGTCACGAGATGTCACACGGTACTCAAGGCTACGAGTAGCCTCAAGCTAACCCTGTAAGCCTTCTACTAAATCTGAAACTCATAATAGGGAAATATAGATATATTATCAAAGCTAAAATGCCGAATTTTATCTGATCTAAGCTGAAATTATCTGAACATAGTATCTGAAACTACTTGACTTAGAAGTCTGGACAATCAATAATGGAAATCTGAATCATAACTAGCAATCTGACAAGCCTCTACTACTAACAACTAGAGAGCCACTGGGACAAATCCCAGCTGACTCGAATTGACTGAAAAATACTGATTCAACTACTCTAATAAGCTGAAAAGTTGACTAACTGGTTCCCCGAACTATGAGGACTCACCAACTGTCTGGACGTAGATGGAGATGCTTAAAATCACTCACGTTGCTGAAACTGAGCACTTGAACCTACATTATTAAATAATGTAGCACATAGACATGTATGTGGATCAGTACTTTTGAATTATACTGAGCATGTGGGGGTGAATGCACAAGTAAAACAATACCCCAACGGTAATATAAACTTGCAAAGAATGCATGCTAAATGTAAATGACTCACATTAGCTTGAATAACTGAAAACTGAGAGTCATAATCATAGTAGTAAGGCATGTTGTATAAATCTTGTGAGTCATAACATTTAGTTTCTAAAAGATGTACTTGTATTCTATCTTTAAATCATGCTATCTATGTGTAGAAAGGACTCACTTTTATATCTGTAAACTGAAAGCTGAAATATCATAGCTAACGTTTTATGTAAAGCAACATCTGAATAAAGCTGTGAGCCTTTACACTTAATTACTAAAAGCATTTCTATTAGGAATACTCTTTTCTGTAAGGAGGTTCCTCTAACCTGCATACACTATGTGAGCTATTATAGTGTCCAACGTCTAGTTCCCTTATGGGAAAACCTCACGCTGGGGAGAGGTGCCATACTCTTACTAAGGAGTATAACCTAAGCTAAGTGATCACAATTTGTATCTTTCATCCATATAAATGGGGATAATCTGATAATCTGAACCTACGTTGGCTCGTAGTTCTGGGGCATGTGAACATACCCAACTCGGTGCTAAATACTACTCCCTTTAATCTGTATGCTCATTCTATAGGAAATCCACTTTTAAAACTAATATAAGGATTTATAATGAAAACCACTTGTGCATCTGTGTACTGTAAACTATAATTAAAACTGTAGAGTGGATTCCATATCTTAGTTGAGATCAAAAGATGAAATCTTGATCAAAATCTAAATATAAACTAATCATAAGATGCTTAAAGCATAGTCATTCTTGAAATATCAATATTCAACTAGGGCTTAATAACCCATGCATCAAATTCATGTCAAATTATCATAAAGTTCATGCTTAATAATGAAAGTATTGATAATTCAATTCTAAATCTGAAAAATAATGTCAACATCTAGATCACTTGTAACATCATAATCTTTAAATAGTGATGAGTGGGTATAAACCCTAAACTGAAATTCATGTAAATTCTGGTAAAAATCAACTTTAAAACTAATTTTGGGCACAAGGATGAAAGGATTATCCTTGTTCATGACCCCACATACCTTAATTGATGAATAGATGAAAAAAGCTGAACTTTGAGTTCCTATTTGTGCTCTTGAAGATTTTTTGAAGATCTTGAATTGGAAATCTTGAATTTTGGGTTATCTTAAAAAAATAATGGTGGAATTTGAATTTCTTGAGATTTGAAATTTGAAGTTCTAGGGTTTCTTGGAGAGCAATATGATGAATAATGAGCATATAATGCTTAGAATAGGTTTAATCTAGTATTTTTCAAGATTTGGGGACTTGGGAAAAGACTAAGTTGCCCTTTAAAAAATTAAGTTCAAAACTGAAAATCCCGATTTTACACTCCACCGCAATGCAGTGCTATCACGGTGGCTCACTGAAAAAAGCCGAGTCCGAATTTGCACTCCACCGCGATGCGGTGCTATGCTTCACCGTGATTCGTGGCGCGATACTGGTCAATAGCAGTGAGCTATTGGAAAGGGGCGAATAGGGTTTTGGGCTTCACCGCGATGTGGCGTAATCGCGGTGCTTCACTGAAAAGCGGACAATTGCGAATCTGCACTTCACCGCGACGCGGTGCTATCGCGGTGAACTACTGTTTTTCACTAAAAGTGTCATAACTCCTCACCCGAGTATCGGATTTAGGCGAAATTGGTATCATTGGAAAGTTGACTCAATTATCTACAATTTAGTGGGTCTAGAGCTGGAAAATTCTTCACGTATCAAGAGTTGTTTATTTTAAAGTTGACCCTTGACACACTAGGAGCTAAACAGAACTAAGAAAAGTACGGCTATTACACTTTTCTATTTTAATTTTTTTATTACAAATAATTAACCCAAACCCATTACCAGACAGAATAAACTCACTACCCAATCCAGTCCCAATTAAAATCTAAGAGACGCCTATCTAACAGACGATTTTTTACCCCTATAATGATGTACACACACATATAGTAACACTTATGACTATCAATTTTAGAAAAAAATCATTAATTATAACACTCCAAAGCAACACCAAATAAATTGAACCCCTCACGTTCTTATTTTCTGCTAAATTCCATAGAGAAAACACTACTCATCATCAGTTAACACCACATAATCACTATCTCTGTCTTCATTGAATTGAAAACACCCCACCGACGAATCATCATCGCACCCCTAGCTCCGGCCACTTCCCGCCTAATCTCTACTCTCTTCAACCGATAAACACCAACTAGTAGCACCGATCAAGCACTGCAATTTGATTGAGGTTCACGTTTAAGATAAAATAGAGGGAGTGTCGAATTTGGAATAAAAAACAGAGGTCGGGTCGAGTTCATTTAAAATTGGGTTTGATGATTTTATTGGATCAAGTAGTGAGTTTGGGTTAATTATTTGTAATAAAAAATTAAAACGAAAAAGGGACAGATATACCCCCGAACAATGATAATGGTATGTATATATCCCCCGTCATACTTTGGATATACATATGCCCCTACAATTAGTGTGAGGGGCATATACGTATCATTTTATTAACGGTAGGGGCATATGTGTACTCAAAGATTTATCATAGTTTAGGGGCATATTTGTCTCTTTCCCATTTATGGGTTCATCAACTATTTGAATTTTCGAATTTAATTGGTGTCGCTAGCTAAGTATCGTGATTCCTGGCGCGATACAGGTCAATAGCGGAATAGTTGGAACTTTCTACCCTTAACTAGCTCAAAGTTCAAGTCCGAAAAATGAAAAAGGATCTACTAAAGGCAATTTTGAACTAGTTGAATTAGATTTTGATGCGGATTTCCAAATGGCTTCAACCCAAGCAACATGGAAAGTATGAGATGAAGTGTTGGCAAATCAAGAATTTTCATGTTCATAAGTTGCAAGTTGCAGAAATGAGGATTTTGAGATATACGTGAGAGTATAATAGGAGTGATAAGATCAGTAATGAATATCTGAGACAAAGTGAAAATGTCCTCCATGGTGAACAAGATGAATGAATGGAGGCTGAGATGATTTGAGCCGTCTGAAAAAGATGTAGATGTGAGAGGCTGAATATAATGGATACAAGGAGAGGTAAAAGTATGCCGGAGAAGTATTGGAGAGTGGTGATTAAACAAAACATCATGAATTAGGATAGGTAGGTAATAGGTAGTTGAGCGATGTCTTGCTTCTCAATGTATAATGCTTGGTGTTGGACTGTTGTGTCTGGAGCACTGTGTCCATTGTGGCATTTGTCTTATTCATGTAGCTTCTAGTTTTTGATATATGTTGTTTACTATGTTTAGCGATCGCACTATTTTGCTTATGTTTGTACTTTTTTTCCGATTAGTTGTCATGTTTTCTTCATTATCGTTTTTCCTTTCTATAGTACTACTTTGATTTGCTTCACTTGAGCCAAGAGTCTTTCGAAAATAATGTTGCTATCTCCATGAGGTAGGAGTAAGGTCTACACACATTCTACCATTTTCACACCTCATTTTATGAGATTTCACCAGGTATGCTTCTTGTAAAAAGAAGGGGGCAGAGGGGGAGAGATGAAAGGGGATGGGGAGGTGTTTACAGGGGAAAAAAAAAAAAAGGGAGGTGTTTACAGGGAAAAAAAAAAAAGGTTCTCCAGTACAAGCTTTTAAGTGATCCACCTAAACATAAAATGTTCTCCAGAAACCACTGATGAATACAAGAAGCGCACAAGGTGATTAGGTACAACAATCTGAACCTTGGGCTATAGTTGTATGCTGATCTGCTGGAAACCCATTGTGTGATACCCAAGCAGGCATCATAGTCTTATTCCCCTACTTTCCACCTTGTTTTACATTACTTTGCCTTCAGCTTCACGTTCGCTCTCCTTCAGCGACTTCAATTTTCTGTAACCCTTATCAGTACCAAATATCCTGAACAAAACAGAGAGATCTGATAAATAGAACAACTACAACAACCACAATGTGGCAGAGGTACCCGATCAAAGTTTCTATCGGAACTGCAAGGAGAAATCATGCAAAAGATACAAAGTTTTGTCAAGCATATTCAGGCAGATGTATAGCTTCTGGAACTAGGGGTGGAGCTAGAGTGTTGGCTATGGGTTCAGCCGAACCTATTAGCTTTGAATATATATCGAGTATGATTTAGAACCCAGTAACTTAAAAAAAATTAGAATCCAGCTTCCTTCCAAAATTCGAGCTAATATTTTCTTGCCAAATACTAGGTGTGCCTACGATACTCTCTAAAATTCCTGGTGATAGGTTTCTCTTGAACATAATTCTCTCCATTTGGATACTAAAAATCTGTATGAGAGATATATCAAATTTATCTGAAGTTACAACGGATTTTCTCATTGTGCCCACAATTTACAATTTAAGGGCAGCTCGTTGCACTAAAGCTCCCGTTATGCGCGGGATCCGGTGCACAGTTCAAAATTTAGAAGGTAATTTAACGGCGGTCAATTTACTGCATAAATAGCCAATATGCATGGTTGGTGCCTGATTTAAAGCGGTGTTCACTTCCTCTTTTTTCTGAGTTCTTAATGTACCAAATGTTGTCTGTACTGTCACCTCATGACTAAATGATACTCCACTAAGGAGCAAGTTATGATTTACATGTAAATTGGACAGAGTCTCGCTACCTTCATAAGGTAGGGGTAAGACTGCATACGCGCCACCCTTCCCAGACCCCACTTGTGAAATTACACAAGATATGTGTATTCACAAGCTGAACACAGCAAGAGACCACAATTTTCCCCATTTTCTAGAGAACTTGATATTTCTATCTTTGTTAAATAACACAAGAATGTTAATGTTAAAGCAATGGAAAGCTTACCAGTCCATGTAAACAAATGTCGATGAGTAGTTGCCGGACTTTGTGTAGAGCAGTCGATGATGGTAATCATGAAAATCAGACCTGGAAACAACAATAGCAATTTGATGCACATCATGTAAAACAGATGCATACAAATAAAATTTCTAACAACAATGTACATACCCTCCATATAATGGCAAGAAGTTTGACGGGCTCCAGGGGAAATGGTATCCAGAATGTGCCTCAACTGTCTCAAGGATTCTAAGTGAGACCCATAGGTATATTGTTATCAAATGCGGCCCCGTGAGTGCAGGACCAACTATTGTAGCAGCACCGAGGAAGAGAATTTCAGCAGGGTGAGCATACTCGGAAGTCAACCCAAATGGTGTTGCGTACCTAGTGAAACAAGCAGAAGCTATGACTTCATCGGCAAAAAATTTAAAACTCAAAGAACTGAAGTAGAAAACATAATGTAGTTCACATACTCATGATGGACACTGTGGACATGCTTGTAGAGCCATTTGGTATGTAAAATCCTGTGACCCCAATAAAATACAAAATCCTCTATGATGAAATAGAATAATATTTGCGTTGCAACCACTTTCCTGCAAAAGTATTTTGCAATTTACTCAAATGAATAAACAGAAAAGTAAAGCTCTACAACAACTGCGAAATTATACAACTACGCCTCAAGTCAAGCTAGTTGGAGACGGCTGCATGAATCCTCATTTATCCATCCATATGGGTTCTTTTCTTTTCCATTGTATCATGTTTTCTATAAGTTTGAATGAATTTAAGGGATGATAATCCCTTCAAGACAACTTCTTCCATATGATTTTAGATCTACCTTGTTCTGTTTTAACACCTTCAACCACCATGATTTCACCCGCCTATATTCCAGTGAGCTCGAGTCCATGTAGGACATGAGTCACATGACTAGACCATCACAGAAAAACTTCGCTCATTTTATCCTCAATGTGAGGCTACGTGCACCTTCTCTCGAATATAATTATTTCTAAATCTTATAAAGCTGCACATCCATCTTATCCTTCACATTTTTCAACAATATAATCATCTTGTGGATATGTTGGACCATAGAGGTCTGACATTCTAAACTTGCAATGCATATATTCAGTCTCACATAATGGTTTCATGGTTTTGTTGTCGGGACATTCTCTAAAAACAAAATTATGAAGACATAGAAAGCAAAAACAAAAGAAATGGAGATCGCAGGACCAGAAAAATGAATAAAATGAATATGTGTTGCCATCACACAACTAAAGCTTCGTATATAGAGAACCAGAAAATACCAGGACGGCAATGGAAGAGTAGATCGCGTCCCCATGAATTTAAATACAGGATATGTTACAAGCAGAATTGGAAGATTCACACACAAATGATACATCACCAGACGAGTAATACATTTCGTCTGAGCTTCCGGGGTGTTATTCTTCTTCTGCACAAATAGGTCAAGAATGCAACAAAATGAAAATTCATCCGAATAATGACAGAATGAACTACTATGAACGCGAAACATCATAACCAGTTTTCATCAAAGTACTTGTGCTAAACTCAAACGCTCTAGCAAAAATTCAGATCTTTTTATCCAGAAACTGATGCAAACAAAAACAGAACTCGTACACGAGTCTTAAGTAGAATATTATTGATGTTTGTAATCATTTTAATCAAGAAATATCATTCCATTAGAAAAGCAAAAAGTAATACCTGAATTTTGTACTTGCCAAACCACCCTGCCCTTTCAAAAAGAATGAAAGGGAGTCCAGACAGGAAGAAGACACTCTCATGAACAATGAAACCTCCAAGACAAGTCAACTGGAAATCGCTGAAATTTGTAATAAGATACTGAAAAAGAAAGAAAGAACACAATACATAAGGCCATTAAACGGGTAAGTACCTAGTTGCTCTAGATAACAATGAGTGCACTCGGGGGATTTTTCAGTCTACATAACTGGAGAACTGGATTTTAATTGGGAAGCATACAAGTGCAGATGGCAAACCTCGAGAATGATTTTATCTTGTCGTGCTTAGCACTATATATAGAAGGTAAAGTTTGATAGTATCTGTTAAAGTTGAAACTCTAAATAAATTATACTGTTTAATAACGAAGCAAAGTATAACGTTTACATATATACAGTTGTTGGCATGTGACCTGGGAGGTCACATGTTCAAGCCATGAAAACAGCCTCTTGTTAGAAATGCAACGTAAGGCTGCATACAATAAACCCTTGTGGTTCGGCTCTTCCCAGGACCTCGTGCATAGCGGTAGCTTTAATGTACTGGATTGCCCTTTTAGGCTATGTTAGCCTCAAAACATTTTATTGCCTATTCCTCCTCCTTGTATTGAATATTTTCAGTTTTGAGAGGTAAATATCTCATGGCAACAGAAGAGAAAAAGAAAATGATAGGAAAGAAAATAGAGGCGGGAAACTCATAAAACATTGTCCAGCTATGTTGCTCGGACTCTTCATAAAAACTCAGAGTTCGTGTCGGATCATTCAAAAGTAGTGCATTTTATGAGGATCCAACACGGATGCGGCAATATTTTTGGAGAGTCCAAGCACATAGTTTTCCTGTGGATGACCTAATGGTTGAAGCATTGAGCAATTAGGAGATTTCAGCTTCAACTCCTAGCTATAACACTAGGTGTGAGCCCATTTGCTCCAACCTTGGTAAGCATGATTCACCTTAGCAACCTGTTGGCAAGTAAGACAGACTGCCCCCGCCACCCCACCCCACCCACCCTCCCCCTCCTCCCAGATTAGTCAAGGTTCACACAAGTTGGTGCAAACACCAACACCACATACAAGAAAAAAGAACTCTGGTTTCATAGACCAAAAAATGTTTACAGGGAAAAGACTTATTTTTCTAAAAAAACATAACATTTTACTGAAAAACACTTCATTAGAAAATCGATAATTCTGTTAAAAAAATCTGATAGTGTTTTGATAAAAAACAATTTTAGTGTTAAAGATTCATAATAATGTCAAGTGTGCAAAATGATGCGAAGTTTAGAGTAACAAAAGGAAAATGAATTCTGTCCTAAAGGAAGTTGGTTATTTTCCCCTTTTTGGTGAGAAAAAATCATTTCACACAAAAGTGAGAAAGTTATTTTCCCTTTTACAATGAGAAAAAAACTCATATTTAGAAAATCATACGCCACAAAATAACTTAATTTTGAGAAACATTTTTCTGAAAAATATTTTCAGTAATACCAAACACACTTCAAATCAAAAGATATTTGAACATTATTACTAGGGGAAAAGCTATAGGTTCGACAGAACTCAATAAGTTTAACTCAAACTCTATTTTTATGTTTAAAAAATTCATTTAAATATATAAATAATTTATCAAAAACTCAATAAGTTACCTTCTGAAACTCATAAACTCAATTTTTAACTCTGCTTACACATGAATGCTAATGATGCAAACAATTCTGTTCCATTTGGCTCATAAATCCACTGTTACTCATGGCACCACACTAAAATAGAACAGACGCATTAAAGCATGGGCAACCTGGAGATTTCAGTTTCAAATTCACAGTTACTTTCAGTTTGGTTTTCAAATTTTACATATTCACCTGTTCAAATTATTATTATTATTTTTTTTTTGGAAAACATCTCTCTAAACAAATAAATTTCTTAGAAATGATTAAATGATTCTAGAGAATCTTTATAGCTAAGTTGGTTGAATACCTAAACTTTCACCTAATTGGTGAATGTTCAATTCCCCATTTTACAATCTCATCCCCTATTTCCTCTTCTCTTGCCCTAAATTCTCATGAAGAAGAAGAAACAAGAGAAATATGACTTGCCCTTGACGGTAGGAAAATAAGTTCTACAAGTAGATTTCACGTTAATTATGTCCTTCGATTGGCCTCCAGTACATCTCATCTTCACTCCCACTTACATCCCCGTCCACCCCCACACCCCTAGCAGGGGCGTATCTAGGTGGAGGTCACCGAATTCACGTTAACCTATGCCCCCTCCCAAGATAAGTCGTGTTATATTTTTAAAAAATATTTAAGTATAAATGTGTGAACCCACGCTCAAAATATTTTCATAATAATGCACTGATCCTCTCGAAGTTTTGAATGTGCTCTGATCCAAAGAATCACCTAATTTGACTTGGCACGAATTTAAAAAAAATAAGAACTTTTTAATCTTTTGGTCCTAAATTGTCCGTTAATCTTGTGGCTATAAATATGTAACGTGAAAAATTAAAATTAAAGTATTATCAAACAAAATAAAATCATTCTTTCTTAAACACATTAAAAAAAGGAAGTGGGTCATTTTTTTTTTCAAATTAAGGAAGCTGTATTTGTCTTGGATTATATGCACATACAATTTGATTAAAATTTCTTAAAAAATAGTTTCCACCGTACGAACACAACAAACCCCAGATGTGAGCCCACTTGCCTAAGCGCATGATTTACCTTGGCAACCTGCTGACAAGCTAGACAGGCTGCCTGCCCCCACGGATTTTGACCTTAACATATTTATTGTGTAGAGACTCACGTGTTTAGTAGACACAAAACAATCATCCAAAAATATTTTCGAAGAAAAGATTTCTATTTCTGAAAAAAAAAAAAAAGTTATTAGAAAAATCAATAATTATGTCAAAATATCGGATAATATTTTGATAAAAACAATTTTAGTATACTAAAAGTTCATAATAATACCAAACAAGTGTGCAATGGGTGTGAAACCAAAATTTGATACAACGGAAAATGAGGGTGAAAAGCACTGCTATTTTAAAATATTTTTGTGGCTATAAATAATTTTATTAAGAATACAATAAAAATTAAAAATTAAATTATCTCTAATTACACATAATATTCTTTTTGTATAAGATTAAAAGAAATGAGTGTGACTTAAAATGGTACTCTCTTCATGTCATGCCCATATACCAAACATAAACATTTCATTTTACTTATTTATTTTAACAAATTAAAAAAAAAAAAAAAAATTTCAAATAGCCATGAAAAGCTAAAATGGTCAAACTTAAAATTACAAAGCACTGTCGGTAAGATTTATTTAATAAAATTCACTTTTAATTAGAATAGTTTCAAGGGAAAGGTTTTTTTTAAGGTTGTGTCAGATCGATAAGTGTCAAATAATGTAAAAGTTTTTTTTTTTTTAAGGTTATGTCAGATCAACAGAGTCCAAGTGATACGAAATGGAGGGAGTAAAAACCATAAAGCTTTCTCCTCTCTATCTCTTCTCTTCTCCGATCCGACTAAACAATCAATCAATTACAAACTTCACATAAATGCATGGGAAAAACTAAACTATAACTTATGAAAACAACACAAATTCAAAGTCAAAATCAAAACCAAACTTATCTATGCATCATTACTTCTCCAATCTATAAATGCAAAAACAATTGATGTCCCATTTTTTGCTCATAAATGAAAATGTTCCTCAATGCAGCAAACCAAAACACAGATCACGAGCTCTTCACTTTCGATGTCACACTCATGTCAGATTCTCCAAAAACGCATTATTTTGAAGTATCCGGAACATCCGTTGACATTTTGAAGATAACAACATAGAAATTGGGTAGAAAAGGGAGGAGAGGAGAGAAAAGTACCGTCCAGGCAGATTCGATCAAGGAAGCCATAGCTGAAAATGTGTGGAATCTGTCGATTTAGTCCATATATATAAAGGCTACACTAGTAGACTATTTAGTAACTATAACACAGCAAGGGGCAACTAGTGTTAGGTGTCCAACTAGTCACTATCAAATTTTATTTTATTAAATAGTGTCCTTTCGTTTTAATTTATTTGACTAATTTTTTATTTGACACAGATTTTGAAATAATAATACTCTCTCTCTCTTTCATATTAAGGTCGTGTTTAGTAATGAAAATAATAATTTTTTAAAATAATGAATATAAATTGCAATTGTTTTTAAAATTTTGTGAAAGAAATACACATGAAAAAAGTGAAAACAATTTTTGTTTGTTTTCATTTTTCAAAAA
>NC_061116.1:23673034-23706062 GCF_002878395.1 Capsicum annuum | reverse complement strand
ATATATATATATATATATATATATATATATATATATATATTAAGTGAGAATCGATCTTTAGGCCTCTAGGTAAACAACTTAGAAAAAAACAAGTAAATTATTTACGGTGATATACAACTTCATGGATGATTAATGAATGATCTATCTATATTTAACGACGTAATATTCGTATTCGTCAATGTTTTAATAGTGATAGTCATTACTCAATCAACGAGTAAAATATTTTCTGATTAAGAGTCTTTTTATCAAACAAATAGTATCATTTGTGACCAACTATTTATATATTAATATAATTATAATTATTAGTAACATATATATTTTGCTTAATGATTTAAGCTCTTTTAATAATAAAAAAAATAATTTAACGCACAAATTAATAGTCATTCATGAATATATATATATATATATATATATATATATATATATATATATATATTAATTTAAATTATTTAGAAATAAAAATTAATAATAATCAACTTTATATATTGTTAACAACTTTAAAGGTATTTCAAATATTTTGACCCAAAAAAATTGATTAAAAGCACTTGTTTACCAAACACATTAATAACTTTTTTTTACTTTTATCCAAACACGTAACTGTTTATTTTTAAAATAAGTTCAACACTCTCAAAAACACTTCTAAAAACTTTTTAAAAGTCATTTTTTTCCAGCCTATCCAAACGGGCCCTTAATGTAGAAATCAATATATATATATATATATATATATAAAGGAGGATTATCGATATGCCTATTTGGCACTTCTCTTTGGCCAAGGATTCTATTTATCTTTTTTCTTCTTTTTTTGGAGTTTTTCTTTCATTTTTTTTAATTATTTTATTTTTATAATCATTTTCTTAACTCACATTTCTTTATGTTCATAATAAATTACACTCTTAATTAATATTAATAAAATTCATAACTCTAAAACCTTTTATATTCATAACCTCCAATTATTTAATTTGCACTAAAAAATCTAATGACAATTGTTTCTTTAAATAGTGTGAAACAATGACAATAGTTTTTTGAAAAAATCTAATGACAATTGTTTCTTACAAGGTATGTGTATTCTGAAAGTCACTCCTCTAAGCTTTATTTATTTTTTTAGAGTAGATTTCTTTTATGCTATGCATAGTCTATTAATAAACTTCCTACATTTTTATATATTTTTTTAAAGAGTTATGTATTACTTTATTTGAACAATTTTCTTTTATGTTATGTTCTCATTAATTAATTTTTTGCAATCTTGTATTTTTCTTTATCTTAATCTCATTAAATTTTTTATTGTAGATGAAAAGAAGATTACTACAGTTTTTTTTTTGTCCTCATCTCACTGTGGGTATGAGACAACATATAGCAACAAAGAAAAGTCTCACCGACCAAGATATAGTTCAAAGTGCAATATTTTTTATATTTTTGATTTATTAAATTTCATATCCAACTACTGTTAGCATTTTTAGTTAACAATTTAGTTGTCCTTTTTTTTTCGTTTTATGCAACACTTAGTTATTTTATTTTTTTACACTTTTAAGACTCGATTGACATACAAATGAAGTAGGATATTGAGATGACAAGAATCTACCTATTACTGTTTAAAATTCTTTTGAGAGAAATTATATTTATATGTGTGATAGTTCTTCTTTCCTCTTCAATTCACAATATAACATTTTCAAAAGTTTATATTAATTTAGTTAACTATTTTTCTGATTTTTTTTTGTTGGTGATGTCAACTTATTATGTGCGTGTCTAGACTAGAGTGTTTATTTTCTAAAGTAAAATCAAAGGAAGGAGGCAAACGTATACGTGTGCTACTTAAGAAAGTATCTATGGGTTCTTCCGCAATTATGTACATCAATTTTAGTAAATCTTTTGATAAAATATGAGAATGTAATATTAGTTTATAATTTTTAAATGACATTTTAATTCATAAGAAAGTTGTTTATTGATTCGTTAAATTGTAATTTTTGATTTTTCATATTTTATAGTTTAAAGAGAAATGAAAAGGATAAAATAAGATAAAAAATTATGAGATTCATATAATTAGATTTGTGTTATATATATAAATAATAAACAAGTTTAAAACTTACTAAAACTAGGCATGAAAATAAATTCAATTTTATGAAATCTTTTCTTTTTCTCTACTTTCTTTTAAGAAAAATAAAATTATTGTTTCACTTATAGAATATATTATATAAAAATCAAACTTTTAGAAGACTGAAAATACGTAATTGATGAAAATTCACATAAAAATATATTTATATACTTAAGAATGTGTATATTCAATTATCTAAATTCTACTCTTAAATATTAGTAATGTCTATAACTCTTAATCTCAAGTCTTTCATATTCATAACCCTCAATTAGTTAATGTTCAAGAAGACCATTTTTTTTTTAATTTTCAAACTCTAAATATTTTGTTAATTGTTTTATCTTCCTTTATAATTAATGTAATTGATTTGTATTAAGTAAAATTTATATCTATATATAATTAAAAAAAATTCACTATTAATAATATTATTAATTTCATGACTTTTAAATTTTCATATTCATAACCTCCAATTATTTAATTATAAAATTTAAGATAACTTATGATGTTTCTCCATTTTCATCTATATAAAGTCATAATATTTTGTTTCATGAGACCCATACTCAAGAATATCCTTTTCGTTTTATATCTGAAATAGTGTTCTTTATATTATTATTTATAGTATTAAATTCAAGCTTATTAAGAAGACATTTGAAGGTTGATTGTTCGTCAAAGAGGCTATCGGACAAGAGCATAAAAAGATTATACATTAATTTTTTTATTTCTTTCTCATGTATTTTCTTATGGTTGACATAAAAAAAATTAGGTGTGTGTGTCAGTGTTCATGAGTATGTTCTCTATATGTAACTTTCATAATATGAACTTTCATGATTTTTTTATTATTGTAAATTTTATAGAGTTTTGAAAGGTTGATCGTTTGTCAAAAAGGCTATCGAACAATAGCTTAAAAAATTATACACTAATTTTGTATTTCTTTTTTCGACCATTTTCTTATGGTTTCATGATTTTTTTTATTATTGTAAATTTTATAGGCTTTTGAAGGTTGATGTTTGTCAAAGAGGCTATCGAACAAGAGCTTAAAAAATTGTATACTAACTTTGTATTTCTTTTTTTATCTATTTTCTCATAATTAATGTGAAAAAAATAGGTGTATGTGTGTGAGTGTTCATGTGTATGTTTTTTATATGTAACTTCTATAATATGAACTTTCATGATTTTTTTCTGATGCCAATTGCAATATGCACATTAAGGTAGTTGTAATATGGAATTAATCAGTATATAATGTTGACGATTTAAAGAGATTTATGCTATTGAAATTATTTTATATATATAATGAGAAAAAAATTATCTTACCATCTTAGTGCATTTATAAGCACACATAAGTACATTATTTCAAA
This sequence comes from Capsicum annuum, assembly GCF_002878395.1. NCBI lineage: Eukaryota > Viridiplantae > Streptophyta > Magnoliopsida > Solanales > Solanaceae > Capsicum > Capsicum annuum. Next base: position 23,702,621 of record NC_061116.1, on the reverse strand, counting down.
TTAAAATCTCAACTTCATTCAATACGCAATAGAAATGAAATTAAATTGTTATTAGAGAATATATTTTAATTTATTGATAAAGAATATATTATCCAACATTTAATAAATGTTAAATTGTTAATTTTTTTTCTTTTATGGAACAAAACATTCTTCATAATATAATTATAACAAGTTATAATATTACGATTAGATAATAAATCTAAAGTAAATATAAAATTAATCAAATAAAATAATTAATTTTTTAACACCGCGCGAAGTGCGGTTAATTTCCCTAGTTAGATAATAAATGGAGACCGGAGAAAAATACCGTCGAAGCAGATTCGAATTAGGAAGCACACTAGTACCTACGAGCCGTATAAGCACACTAGTACCTACAAGGCTACAACTGAGTGAAGACCAACTAGTGTTTTTAAAGGAGGTGTACAAGTAGTCACTATCAAATTTATTTTATTAAATAAATAATGTTAGTCCGTTTTCATTTATTAGTCTGATTATAACTTGATAAAAAATTTCTAAGAGTAAAAAGAAAAAAATATCAGTTTATTACTCTATTAATTTTAATTTATTTTGTGTTACGAATTAATAAAGAAAAGTCAAGAATAAATAAAAAAAGTAACTTTTATTTTTCATGAGATTGTATTGAGGGATTAATTATAATGAAGAAGACCATCTAATTTATAGGAGAAAATTGACTTGATCTTTTTCTCCTAAGGAATGGAAATTCAACTCCAAATCAAATTAGGTTTTTCTTTCTCTTAATAAACATACATGTGGACATCCAGTATAATACAAATATATTTATACCACTCCATCTTGAATGTCTATTTGATAGATAATGTGTCTCCTTAAAATCTTAATAAAAAAATTCATTGAAAAAAAATCTAGTGATGAAAAAAAGATTGTACATCTCTAATAATACGCATTTTGACTAACTCATTAAAAATCTTACAAGAAAAATTACTGGGACAAAACTTTGAAATGAAAAAAAGAGTACAACGTGTATTGGTTCCCCTTGATGAGAACATCAATTCAAAATCTTGAATCTTTGAATCTCAACATTGCACACCATCTTCTCAAAAATTGTAGTTGATAGAGATTTTGTAAATAAATCAACTATATTATCTCTCGGACAAATTTGTTATATGTTGATATCACAATTCTTTTGGAGATCATGTGTGTAAAAAAACTTTGGAGAAATATACTCCATTCTATCTCCTTTTATGAATCCTCCCATTAATTGTGCTCTGCACGTGACATCTTTATATAAGTGAGTTTCTCAAAATCACATTTTTTCCTAATGAGATGTATAATTGATCTCAATCATATACATGTTCCGCTTGCTTTATGAATAATTGTTATCTTAGCATAATATGAATGTCATGTAAATATGGTATGACCGTAACTTTTCTTGACAAAAGATAATATGTTTGTATCGAACTCTTATGTTGATTAGATGAATATTTTGTATATTCAAAAACTTGATAGTATTCGTTAGCATAAATATATTGATCTCAACCCTATACATGCTCCACTTGCTTTATGAATAATTGTTATCTTAGCATAATATGAATGTTATGTAAACATGGTATGATCGTAACTTTTCTTGACAAAAGGTAATATGTTTGTATCGAACTCTTATGTCAATTAGATGAATATTATGTATATTAAAAAACTTGACAATATTCATTAGCATAAATATATTGGTATGAGGCCTTTTATTTGCATATGCAAATAATCTTATTTTAGTATCTCCATATAAGAGTGATACTATATCATGCTCACAGTTTAGAAAGATGTATAAATGCATCAATTACATAAGATATGATACTCCATTACCAATTCAATTATGCATGTTTCTCATTTAAACTTTTTTCAACAAATAATTTATAGTTTTTGAAAACTCTCCAAGTGTTCTAATGATACTAAAATCATCAATTTATTCCTTATAAGATTATAAACAAGCTTCCAGAAACTATTAGATGCTTCAGGCATTTTGAATCGTTGAAAATTTTTCATATTGATTTTGTCAAGTAACAGTATTAAACATCGAATGTGTGACATCTTCTAATGTCTGATCTACAAATCAAATAAGTTTTATACTTACCAAGGTGCATTCTTTCACGTCACTTGATAAAAAATTCTACGTCAACATGCTTAAATAAATATAAAATTCAGATCCTCATAATCTTTTATAATATTGCTTCATATTATATCAAAGATATTATCAACGATATATCATTTTCTATCGATTCACAATGAGATATAACCTATTGATATCTCATCACTCCATTATTTTTCTTAGGTACCTAAATTGCTTATAAGGCTTCATGAGGTGTTACGATGTCAGTTATTCAAGAGCTAATTGCCTCTTTATTATTACCATTTGCTCTTTTTCCTTTTTTTTCAAGAATTATTGCGTTTGAAACTGATTGATCAATCATATATTATGTGTGTTGTACACTTTTTTATTTAGGGACATGTAATAGGAACATCTGCAGCTAAATATGAAATTAATTTTTGGTCAGCAAATGCTCCAATATACATATTTTCGAAACATCACAATCGTTTATGTCAGCTTATGAACTTATTTGTACTAGTAAAATCCAAGTTTATCATGACATGTGATTTTAAATTTAGTAAATTTCAAATTAATTATTACATGAATAAATTTTCATCTTTACTACTTCGGAGTGAATTTCAAAATAAGTCTTCTTAATTATTCTACCACTTCTGGAGGTGTTACTCCTATCACTTTCACCCCAGAGAATGAATCTATATTTTTCACCAATGAAATTATCATTCCCCATATTCATATGAATTTGTTCAGTCACTTGTCTTCTTTTTGACATTTTATGCACTGTTGCCATATTCACTTTAGAAAATAAAGCATATTCATTGGAACATGTTTCATAACTTCTCACAAAAGTCATTATTATCATTAGATCATCAATAAGTTGTATTGAGATTTAAATTCAACGCCTTATCCATATAAAGACGTCTTAGGTCATAAATCAATGAGACTTAAACCCAATATCTTATCATTATGGTGCATCGGGACTCTAATCCAATATCTGACCCTTTTGGTGTAATAAAACTAAATTCATCGCTTTACCATCAATCAATAGAATGCGAAGCCAAATATATGGATCAAATATCTAATACTATAAAATATAGTCTAAGTTTTGCTTAAAAATAGAATTTCTTAAAACATAAGAAAATAAATGGATAGATGACAGAACCATAATATACTAAGGCAACTTGAATTGAAATAATATCTCATGGGACTTATATGTTTGGAATATAAGAAAAACAAAAACAATGTTAGGTTTTTAAGAGAGGTGAATGAAAAATGAATAAGTATTTTTTTCAAAAAGACCCCAAGAGAAAGGATGCAATTTGAATTAACATCTTTTCACTTTGGATAGTTATAACCTTTCTAATGGGTTGTGATTTCTTCGAAGAGTTGCACCTTTTTTGAAGAGTTGTACCTTTATAAAAAGGTACACCTTTCTGAACCATTGCTTCTCTTCATGAAGCAACACCTTGATGGTTATAAGTACCTGATTTTTTGTGAGACCTCGTAAGATTTCAAATATTTTATTTTTGACCCTACCACGTGTGTAATGATTATTTTTTACTTGAATTATGTTTAGGAATTTTATAAGGGTGTTTGGAGAAGATTTTAGAATTTTTGAAAGGGGTTCGGGGTCTTTTTAAGATCCCAAGGCAGTAAGGCTCCGCGATAGTGGCGTGCCACGAAGGATAACCTCGGCGATAAGTGTGTAGCACAGAGGCTACCCTCCGCGATAGAGACGTGCCATACTGCTATGTAAATTTTGTCCAGTTTTTATTATTTTTTACTTGGGGTAGGGGGCTTTTGGTCTTTTTACTCCTTAAATGACTTATAAACACTTAGGTGACCCTTTTCCTTTAGTTTTCAAGATAAAAAACATTACTATTCTCTTCTTTAACTCCCAACCCAAGAAACCTCAAGGGTTTTAAAAAAAATCACCACTCTGGGCCACAAAATTCGAATTGTCTTTAATTTCTCGTATATTTCGGGCATGTTTCTCTTTTTCTAACTTGAATTTTAAATTATGACATTAATTTATTGAATATTCATGTCATTTTAAATGATGAGTTTAAAATTGGGTTGAGGTGTTTTGAGTAGTAATACTTGAATTGCTTTTCCCATGATATAAATGGATTTTTCGTGTTTTAATATATGATTTTTGGAGCTAAACTAGTGCCTTATGATAATGGTTGGAATGAGGGACATGGGTTTCCCCAAACTGATTAATTTTTGGCTTGGAATAGCATTAACCTCAACCCACTTTGTAAACTTGATTTTGAATATGGATATTTACATGGTTTAACTTATCTTATGAAAATACTGCATTGAATTAAAGAATAAATGGATAAAAATAAATTTGGATGGCCTTGGCGGCCGTGTCTTAGATTTTAAAAATATCTTGTGAAAATACTGCATTGACATAATTGAATTAGCTTGCAAGCATATTGGTATAATGATACCAAGTTGGTAAATGCCTTAATAAAAGATCATGGGTTAATAGATATAAGCGGATATGTAATAGATATAATAGATTTATTAGGTATCTAGTGAATCTATTTCTATTTGTGCGTGGACATTTTTTAAATTTTGTTTTAATATCTTTTAATGATTTACTTTTTTCGTAAGATATATTCATTAATTTATTTGGTTTATTATTTTATCCTGTAGTAATTGCAGAGTTACAAATTTCTGTATAATAATTTATCCTAACTGTACTGTAATATATATCTAATTCTAGATTTTTAATGTTATTTATTATCTTGTGTTGTTCTTCTCTTAGTGAGTTTTTTAAATTATATAAACTATCACATGTACTTTTTTCTAAATTTTTAAAGGTTTTTTCTATCCATATTAATTTTTCTTTTAGATTTTCCATTATTTTCCTAATTTGGTTTCTATAACTAATTTCATTATTTAGATTATCTTGATTTTCTCTAGTTTTTCTAATATATTCTAACATCTCTTAATCTGTATAATATCCTTCTGAGTAAATTTCTTCGTATAACTGTTCTAGCCAATTTATGGTTTCAATTTCATAGTCTATTACTTTTTCTACTATTATTTTCTTAATATCTACAATTTCTATATCTTTAAGTATATATAAGATTAAAACTTTAAGATAATCTAGATGATCTATCTTTTAAAATTGGTTTTATTATAATATTTTGTAGTTGTTTGTTTTAGCCTTAGTAGTTCTTGCATATTTTTATTAAGAAATTCTATGTATTTTATATCTTTAGTTTCCATGTATTTGTCTATATTTATTTTTATCTGTTTTTCTAGTAACTGTATGTTTCTCATATCTTTTTCTAAAAATTCTATGTAACTTATCATGGTAAGTATTTTGTAAGAGTAATTAGGTAGGTATGGTATATAATTTACTCTAGTCATGTAATATTTACCAAATGCTTTTTCTAATATGATTTTTCTTATATCTGCTACTTTTATATCTCTAAGTGCATACAAAATAAGTATTTTAAATTTATCTACCATCACATCAGATAAATAATTATTCATTTTCATAAAATTACTTTTTTCAAAATATTCCCTTCAACCATGTTCATAACAAAATATGGTCATCTTAGCTTACTATATACTAGATTATTCTTAAATAATATGTTCTTTGGTCACTATTAATATGGTAATCCGGATACTTTTTCCCTTAAACAGCGCCTCTACTCTGGTTACTCCCCGCCACGGCTTCTTGCCTCATTGGTTTCACCTTTAGGATGACATAGTCCTTAGGGATCTTTCTCCGTTTCCGCTTTGTTAATAAACTTCTTAACATATTATTCTTCGAATAATTCTACTATAAAGTAACTAATATGAATTTATTTTATCATATCATGATTGTTGGGAATTATGAATTTAGCTATTCATAATCATAAACAAATATACCTGTTCGGGTAGTTTTGATATTTCTGAAGTTTGTTCCTCCATAGCTTTTTCCATTGAAATATGTCTATTTAATTAACTGAGTAAAATATTTGTTGTGGAATGGAGAGAGTTTTTGCTTCAACGCATGAAGGCTTGCCTTTGCAATACCTTCGGTTCTCTTTATTTATAGAATGAAAAGAAACTTTGCAATCCTATCTTTACATGTTTTTAAAATGTAAAACAACTAAAAAGTCAAAAAGGGAGGCTAGGCCTAACTAGCCTTTAATTTCCTACAAATAGTAATTATTAAATTAATTATGCGAAGACCATTTTAAAATAGAAAAACTTTTAGAAAAATCAAAGAATCTTTAATTAGTAATTATCCAGAATATATATGTCTAAATAAAACAAAAGAAAACCCACAAAGATTAGCCTACTTAATTACATCAATATCTAGTATTGAATCAAAATTAATAATCCATTTAAAATCTAGGAGAATGAAACACATACTACCTAATTGTGATAAAATAAGATTTAGATATCCGCCAAGATATTATAAATATAATTTAAAATGAATAAAGTACAACAATACAAAGAATTAAAACAAATTATTTCTGAAAAACATAAAGAATTAAAAATAAGAATAAAAAGACTACATTATAATATATTTGCCGGAGTTAGTAAAAACTCAATAGATACGCAAAAAGATGAAATATCAAAATTAGAATCACAAATAGATAGTTTAGAATATATATATATCAACATGAACTATTCACAATAAAATGAACAAAGAAGAATTTATAATAGATGAAAAAATATATGAAAACCACGAAGGATCAAAAATAAAAATAGTATTTTCTAATCTAGGAAGAAGATATAAGAAAATAGGTGAACATTTATATCTAATGTTAGAGAAAGAGGAATTAAAATTAGAAGATAAATTGACAGCAATGGTAAGAATAGAAAAAGAAAATGAAGAGATAGATAGGAAAAAGGAAATAGAAAAAATAAAACAACAAACTACGGAAGAAATACGAAAAATAGAAGAAACTAAAAATAGTAGGATTGCTGAATTTGAAAAAGAATTACAAATGTTAAAAGAACTGTATGAATAAAGACAAAAAGAAAAAGAAGAAAAAGATAGAGAACAAAAATTACTGAATGAAATAAATCAATTTAAGGAAAAATTGAAAATAAAAAATGAAGAATTAGAAATAAATAATATAGATGTTGAAGAGACAGAGACAGATAATTATGATTCCGAAGATAGTGAAACATATACAGAAATATTAACAAATAAAAAAAATTTAGAAATCAATGAAGAACAAAAAGAAATTAATGAGGAAAACTTAGAAAGTACCCACACAGAAATAAATACTCTTGATAAAAAAAGAAGATGAAAATATAATACCTAAAACAACAGAAATAAGAAAACCTATGTATTATAAGAATAAATTTAAAAAATATAATGAATATGACAAATGGATACCAAAACAAATAATTAATAAAAATTATAACTTTTTAGACCTAGACTATGTAATAGATACAGAAAAAAACAATACAATTATGGATAGGATATATGACAAAACAATTATTAGATAATAATATAAATATAACAGATGCACCAGAATATATAGAAAGAACATTAATAGGATCAGTAAAACTATGGTTTTCAAATTTAACTGAAAATAGCAAAAAAGTATTAAAAACTAATAAACCTATAGAAGGAACATCATCAACAACAACTAAACTAACACCTATAGAATTATTAAAAAAATATGAAACAGCTATAAAAGATGAATTTGGTAGTACGACAACAATAGAAGAAGAACAAGATGAAGAAAACGATACAAATAGAAATTTAATGTTAAAATTAGCAATATGTAATATGTGTTATATAGATGAATATACTTGCGCATTTAAAGAATATTATTATAAAGGAGCATATAGTATAGAAGAAAGTAAAGATATAAGAAAATTATATTTTAATAAATTACCCGAGCCATTTAGTTCGAAAATAATAAAAAGTTGGGAAGAAGCAAAAATAGTAGATACGTTAGGAGCAAGAATAAAATTTTTACAACAATGGTATAGAAATTTATGTGAAAAATATAGAGAAGAATTAAAAATGGAAAAAACATTAATAAGAAATTTAGCATGTTGCAAAAATAAAATAACACCCCAATTTGGATGTGAAGAAAGATATTATAAGAAAAGAAAAAGACATAAGAAATATAAGAAATATAAAAAATCAAAATATAAATATAAGAAACCAAGAAAAAGATATTATGTAAAAAATTATAAATATAAAAAACCATATAGAAAGAAGAAATCTATAAAAGAATGTACTTGTTATAATTGTGAAAAGTTAGGACATTTAGCTAGAGATTGTAAATTACCTAAAAATCCAAAAAATAAACAAATATCAGAAATAAAAATAGATAATACAGAATATATGCAGATAGATTATATAGATTATGAATTAGAAAGTGAGGATAGTATATATGAAATTTCAGAAAATGAAACAGATAATGAAATAGATGAATCAAATGACTGAAGAAGATATAAAAATAATAACAAAGGAAGAATATTTAAATGATGAAGGAACGGAATAAAAAATAATATTTGGCAGTAACATATTTGATGAAATAAAAGGAAAAGAATTAGATTGAAGTGTAGAGAAAATATTTAAAATACCAACAATAAAAAATATTTTTACTAGGAAAAAGGATGAATATTATGTAGTATGTCAAAAAGAACATGTAATAGACTGCAGATATGCAAAAGGCAAAGCTAGTATACCACTAGTAACAAAAAGAATAATTAATAAAGAGATAAATGATATAAAAAGTAAAGGAGATCCAATAAAATATGTACACCTTGGAGGTACAGAGATATTAATAAAAGCATGTTTTAGAGAAGGAATAGATACACAATAGAATTATACTTAGCAGATGATAGAATTATAAAACCTATAGAAAAAAGCATAATAACTGCCTTAAAAGGAAATCTAATATACCAAAAATTTAAATTTATAATAAGTGCAAATTATTCAGTAGCGGTAACAGATAGAAATATAGATAAATCACTCGTATTATATTGGAAAATATCAGGAATAGAATTAACCCCAGGAAGTAAAATATTTACAGCAAGATGCAAAAATCTATATGTATTAACAACAAAACATAAAATAATAGGAAAAAATAAGATTAACAAATATGAATAGAAAGCCCATTCGAACAAATTGTAAAAACAATAGATTATAATGATTATAGCTATAGAGACATAGATACAGAAGAAAATTTAGAAATAGTAAATGATAGAATAAGTACAACGAAAAGAATAGCCAATGAAAAACCAGAATCATCAAGCTCATAAAAAAAACAAGTTATGAAACAAATTCAATAAGTAATTTAAACCAATATTACATAACAGGAAAAATAAATGAAAAAGAATATCTAATACTTTTGAATACAGGACAAGAAGAAAATTATATAGCAAAATATCTAGTAAAAAATGAAGAAATAAAGACTGATAATGATATGTGCCCAGATCTACCAAGAAGTTTAATAAATAGTAAAAATATAGCAGAAAAAGAAATAATAATAGGAGTTAGAAAAATAAAAATAGAATTCGAAGTAAAGGAAGAAATGCAAAAAGTAGATATAATATTAGGAATAAAATGGTTAGAACAAGTAAAACCATATAATATAGAACATACACAATTAACCTTAACATATAACAAAGAAAAGTTATTCTTAAAAAGAGCCTTAACATGAAATGAAGATATATGTATTAATGAAGATAGTAGTAGAAGGATGTTACAATAGATATTATACACCTATGATAGATACAGGAGCAGAAGCTAATTTATGTAGATATAATTTCTTACCAGAAAGTAAATGGGATAAATTAAAAACACCAATAATAGTTAAAGGATTTAATAATGAAGGAAGCTTAATTACTTATAAAGCTAGAAATGTAAAAATACAAGTATGGGATAAGATATTAACAATAGAAGAAATTTATAATTATGAACTAACATCAAAAGATATACTTTTAGGAATGTCATTCTTAGATAAATTATACCCACATATAATAACCAAAACAGACTGATGGTTTACAACACCATGTAAACAGAAAGTAAGAGCAAAAAGAGTTAATAATAAAATAAGAAAGAAAACTGATTGGATAAAAGGAAGTGAAAAAATTACACAAAAGTTAGAAAATATAAAAAATACTGAAGACACAATAGAACTAGTAGTATTTTCGATAAATAAAACAGAAATAACTATATTTTCAATAAATAAAATAGCAATAATTCAGAAAAAATTAGAACAATTATATAGTGAAGATCCATTAAAAGGATGGGAAAAACATAAAACTACTATAAAAATTGAATTAATAGATAAAAATAGCATAATAACACAAAAACCATTAACATATAATTTTGACGATTTAAAAGAATTTAAAATGCACATAAATGAACTATTGGAAAAACAATATATACAAAAAAGTAATAGTAAACATAATAGTCCAGCATTTATAGTAAATAAACATAGTGAACAAAAAAGAGGAAAAAGTAGGATGGTTATTGACTATAGAAATTTAAATGCAAAAACTATAACATATAATTATCCAATACCAAATAAGATATTAAAAATAAGACAAATACAAGGATATAATTATTTTAGCAAATTCGATTGTAAATCAGGATTTTACCACCTAAAGCTAGAAGAAGAATCTAAAGAATTAACCGCATTTACGGTACCACAAGGATTTTATGAATGGAACGTATTACCATTTGGATATAAAAATGCACCAGGTAGATATCAACATTTTATGGATAGTTATTTAAACAATTATCTAATTGCATAGTATACATAGATGATATATTATTATATACAAAAACCAAAGAAGAACATTTAAAATTATTAGAACAGTTTACAGATATAATAGAAAAATCGGGAATAAGTCTAAGCGAAAAGAAAGCTGAAATTATGAAAAATCAGATAGAATTTTTAGGAATACAAATAGATAAAAGTGGAGTAAAAATGCAACAACATATAGTACAAAAAATAATAAATTAGAAAGAAGAATTAGATACAAAAAAGAAATTACAATCATTTTTAGGACTAGGAGTTTAAAGGAATTTGTGTAGCTCACCGTGAAAGTGTAGGTTTCAGAGGGACTAACACTAAAAATCACATCTTCCAGTGTTGGGGGTCCACTGTGTTTTTGGTTCACATATTATATATATTTTGGGAGGGCTATAACGTTGGTGTCTTTATGTAATACCCCGTACTTTTCTTAGCTCAGTTCAGCTCCTAGCTACATGTATAAGAGGCTTAAAGCCTGAAAATTTAACTAAGTGTTGGGGACTTGGTCATATTTTTGGCCTCTTAACTTTGAGGATTTTTAAACGAGTTTTTGCGAGCCTGAGACGTAGGTTTTTGAGTTAATTCATGTACAGGGGTGTAAGGAGCATATCTTGGGTAAGTTTTAGTTTTTTCGGATAAGGATTAAGTTGTGTTTGGATTTTAATTCTAGCAGCTCACCACGATAGTGGTGTATCGCGGTGTATCACGGTGGCTATAGCGATGAGGCACTCATCGCATCACGGTCTCCCTTCAATCCGCGTTCCAATTATGAATTTAAATGACTGAGGGACAATTACATATTTTTCCCTTAATCCAATTTGTAAAAACCACAAATTAAACTTCACTTAGGGCATTATTTGCTCAAATTCTCGAATTTCCTCTCAAGGACAAACCCTAATCATCCCCAATTGCATCAATCTCATTTCTTTCTCTCCAAGGAAATCAATAAATTAAGTTTCCAAATCCAAGAACCTTCAAGAAAGCTTAAAGATTTGTGTTTCTTTTTAAAGACTTAAGGTTCAAGGTATGTGTGATTTTTATCCATGGTCCCTTTCACCCATGGAATCCAAGACCCATATTTTTATGTTTTAAATTATGAGTTTACATGTTTAATATGAATTATCTCCATAAGGCTTTCTTGAATTTTGATTATACATTATGTTTACAAGTGGTTTTCATTGGGAATAGCCCTTACACGTTTGGAACATGAAATTTCCATGTTAAATTCCTAATTTATGGTTTTGTATTGTAACTATGGTATTTTCGCATGCTTTACCTATTCCCATGTTTAAAATTATGATTCTCATATGTTTGATGAAATGCGTAAGTATTGAATTTTTAACAATGGTTTTCTACTATGATTTTAAAGCTTTTATATGTCCTTATTGTTATTTATATTCAGTGTTAGGGGTTATGAATACTTGATGTTTAGTTTTTTACACAGTTTTGGCATTAGCAGAACAATTTCAGACAAACCATGAGCATTATTATCAGTCAGTTATCATGATCAATTGTCCGTTCCGTTAAACTTAGATCAATTTAGTAATCAGTGTCAGTTCAGGGAGTAGGCTTTAGCATTGAGTGAATACAGGGATGGCGGCTTTCCAGTCAGTTAGGCAGATTTATTAGTAGCAGTCCCTGTATTCCAGAACTACATAGCCAGCATAGGATATGAGGAGTCACCCATCAGTTTAGGCTTGACTTCCTCCTAAGGGTCACCCATCAGTTTAGGCTTGACACCCTGGTCCTTTAGGACATTAGTTTAGTGGATCCACGCAGCCAGTATTGGTACCCGTGGCATGGTACTAGAACTCTTCCAACTGAGGTTACAGGTTGGACCCCAGTTAGCTTAGATTGGGGCATGTTGATTACATGATACCTCCCACAGTATCAGTTCAGTAGTTGGTAGAGAATTCAGTTCAGGTTTGCTTGACCATAGCTTACAGACTACCAGTTATTTAGTTATTAGATTTTAGTTCTTCAGTTTACAAATTATTTTTAGAATCATGTTATATGTTTGGTCATGCATTCTCAGATTTTACAGCTTTCATGTGTTTATGCATCAGTTATCTTATGTTATTTAGTCAGTTGTTATTTCATGCATATGAACCTACGTATTTCATCCTAACCTTATCTCATATACCAGTACATTCAAAGTACTGATCGCATACTTTTTTGCGCTATGATGTCTTATATCATAGGTTTAGACGCTCAGTTTCCTGACCACTCTTCGACAATTCAACTTATCGCCAGTAGTAATTGTGTGAGTCCTCATATGCCGAGGACCTATTATGTTTATTCATTATTTTTGCATTTCTTTATAGTTAGTCAGTTGGAGTTAGTTAGGGCCTGTCCTATCAACTCTTTTTAGTCAGTGTAGAGGCTTTTAGACATGTAGTCAGTCAGTTAGATATTCAGTTGGTTCTATTAGATGTTTTAGACACATTTTGATATGTATTTCAGTATTCAGTTTACATTGTCTTATTAGTATTTAAAACCTTATGGTCTTATCAGTACTTTTCTGCATATGTCTTCTATTATCCGTATATTATTTAGTGCTCACAGTAGGTACCAACTCATAGGTTAGCTTATGGTTACTTATGACTGTAAGCACCGTTGTTGTGACACTTTAGCCTTTCCTCACTTTTTACTTGGTTCGTGCAGCGAACACGCACTGGGACCCTTCAGCAGGGGGGCTGAATCCACATAGACCATGAGTGCCTTTAGGACTGAGTGAGCTATATAGTTTAGGTTAATACTTTAAACTATCATGTCCATGGCCCTTGTCCCTATCCCGACATCCTATATATATGTATATTAATATGGTATATATGGTTTATGACTGGATTTTTATAACTGAATTATTTTTTCCCTATCCTTTGTGTTACATGCCAGTGTTTGCCCCACTGACCAACTCTAGAGGCTGCATCATTTTATGATGTAGGGTCCAAGGAATTTTATATTTCTCCTGTGCAACGTTAGGTGATTCCGTATTCATATGGATCTATTGTGAAATGATAAACCTTCATCTTTCAGAAGGCGCGATCATTTTATTATTTTTATTAGTGTTTCAGTATTTTATTTTGAATTCTTTTTTTGTCATAGTCGAAGGCATGTCTCGACTTAATTGGTATTTGTGGTTTTAGAGTCTTTTGTGGACAAGTATTGGGTTGATCGGTTGTTTTGATTCTTAGAATCTTCATTTGACCTATTTATCCTTCTCATTATTGTTTTGGTTGGCTTTAGTTGTATTCTTTTATTGTGCTCTTGAGGTTACGCTAAGGGGGTGGTCTTCGGCCCACAGAAGGCTTGAGATACCCATCACGATCAGGCTTGAGTTCGGATCATGACAAGCTTGATATCAAAGCCAGGTTTAGGGTCTTTGGGTATCCATAAAGCCGTGTCTAGTAGAGTCCCTTTTATGGGTGTGTAGCGTGTCACACTTATAAGGGAGAGACAACAAGGCATTTAGGAATGTTTTCCTTTTTTGTGTTCTATTTTGGGATATAGAGTCTAGTTGTTGTGAAACTTCTCTAACTCCTGGCTTACTTGTATTTCAGATCATGTCTTCCTGAAGATTTGACTGTCGTAGAAACTCTACTGGAACCTCTATCCCACCTGGGGAAGATATGAAAGGAAATCGCCCTATTTATAGAGTACAAACATGGTCTAGGGTTCTTACTTCTGGCTGTGCCTCTCCATGTTGGGTTCCACTAGTCCTTATTAGCCCTCCTCGAGCTTTGGATGATGATACTTATGCTTAGTCACCTCAGGGAGATATCTCTAATGCAGAGTTTAGTCAGTTTATTCATATGTTTGGTTAATTAGTGGCATCTCAGTCTTATCGGTCTAATCATGTTGGTTCTATTGTTAATTCATCTGAGGTCACTCGGGTTGTCTAGTTTATGAGGTTGAATCCCCCAACCTTTACAGGCTTTAAGGCTAAGGAGGATCCTCAGGGGTTTACTGATGAGATGGAAAAAATATTTGGGATGATATATGATATTGACTCAGAGAGTGTGGAGCTTGATGCTTATCAATTGAAAGATGTGGCTTACTAGTCGTAGGAGGAGTGAGAAATGATGAGGGGTGATGATGTTGAACTGGCGATATGGGATGAATTTTTAGGTGCTTTTCTTGATCACTTCTTTCCCTTGGAGTTGAGGTAAGCTAAGGCTGAAGAGTTTGCTAACTTAAAATAGGGTAAGATGAGTGTTAAGAAGTATGCTCTAAAATTTCAGCAGTTGGCCCATTATGCTCCTGAATTAGTGTCTAATATGATGTCCCGAATAAGGAAGTTTTTTTCTAGTTTGTCTCGTGATTTGGTGTTAGAGTGTAAGGCTATGTTGAATAATGGTATAGATATATCTAGGTTGATGGTTTATATATAGCAAGTAGAGGATGACAAAAGAAGTAGGTAGATATGGGGGAGAGGCAAAACAAGAAGTTTAGATATGCAGAGCAGCGTGCAAATCAATAGAATAGTGAGGGAGATGGTAGATAGTGAACTAAGAAAAAAATTAAGAAAATTCTTATTTGACAGCTAGTGCTCCCTGTCCTAAGTTTTTAGGTGATCGTCGTTTTCAGTATAACAGTGGTCCTGAGGCACAGGGTGCGCAGTCTCAAGTTAGTGGAGCTCAGTCAGCCCCGCTTTATCCCTTTTGCCATTTTTGTGGGCAGCTTCACTGTGGATATTGTAAGGAGGGGAGAAATCTGTGCAATAATTATGGTCAGCTTAGTCATATGCAGAGAGATTGTCCTTTAGCCAGGGTTTCCACTGGAGCTTATAAGGTCCCGATTGACACTTTTTCGATCCATTTACCTAAGGGCTCTACTTCAGGCATGCGCACTGACCAGAATCATCTTTATGATCTTGCTACTCATCAGGAATCTTAGGTATCTCCTGATGTTGCCACTGGTATGTTACAACTCTTATCTCGTGATGTTTATTGTTTGTTTGATTCGAGTTCTACTCTCTCTCATGTGACTCTTTATGTGGCTGTACACTTTGATTTTGATCTTGAAAAAATATTCCCAACGTTTTTTCTATTTCTACTTCAGTGGGTGATTCTATTGTTGCTAGAAAAATCTGTAGAGGTTTTGTGGTGTTCATCTTTCATAGGGAGACACTGGTGGATTTGATAGAATTGATATGATAGACTTTGATGTGTTCTTAGGGATGGATTGGCTCCATTCGTGCTATGCTTCTCTAGATTGTAGAAACCGAAAGAGTCAGCTTTTATTTTCCTAATGAATCGGTGATTAATTGGGAAAAGAGTTCCTTAGTACCTAAATAAAAGTTTATTTTCTATCTTAGAGCTCAGAAAATAATTTTAAAAGGGTGTCTATATCATCTAGTTTGGGTTAAAGATTCTAACTTTGAGAGTCCTTCTTTGAAATCTACCCCTATGGTTAATGAGTTTCCTGAAGTTTTTCCCGATAATCTTTCTAGAATTCCTCTCAATAGGGAAATAGACTTTGGGATTGATCTTCTACCAGATAGCCGCCCTATTTTCACTCTTCTTTATAGGATGGCTCCCGTGAAACTAAAAGAACTAAAGGAAAAATTAAAGGATCTTCTTGATAAGGTCTTTATTCATCCAAGTATTTCTCTCTGAGGTGCTCCTATGCTTTTCGTGCGAAAGAAAAGTAGGTCTTTTCAGATGTATATAGACTATCATCAGTTGAATAAGATTATAGTGAAAAATAAGTACCTTCTTCCTAGGATTGATGACCTATTCGATCAAATTCAGGGTGCTAGGTATTTCTCTAAGATTAATCTCCATTCGGACTATTACTAGTTGAAAATTAGGGAGGTTAATATTCACAAGTGCTTTTCAAACCCGGTACGACCATTATGGGTTTTTGGTTATGTCATTTGGATTGACTAATGTTCTGACTATTTTCATGGATCTTATGAATCAAATGTTTAGGCAGTTTCTGGATTTGTTTGTTATAGTCTCCATTGATGACATCTTGGCGTACTAAAAAAATGAGGAGGATCATGTCAATCACCTCCGAATTGTGTTACAAACTCTTAAGAACCAAAAGTTATATGCAAAATTTTCTAAGTGTGAATTTTGGCTAAGTGTTGTGACCTTTCTTGGGCATGTCATTTTTAGTAAGGGAATCAAGGTAGATTTACAAAAAGTTGAGGCAGTTAAGAAGTGGTGTAGACCCACGACTCCTATTGACACTAGGAACTTCTTGAGCTTGGCAAGTATTATAGGAGGTTTGTGGAGAGCTTCTCATCTATTGTTGCTCCGCTGACGAAGTTAACTCAGAAAAATTTAAGTTTTTGTAGTCCGATGCTTGTGAGGGTAGTTTTGAGAAGTTGAAAGATAAGTTGACTTTTGCGCTAGTTTTGACCCTACCCGAGGGTACTGACGGGTTTGTCGTGTATTGTGATGTGTCCTATGTGGGACTAGGTTGTGTTTTGATACAACATGGTAAGGTTGTAGTCTATGCTTATAGGAAGATTAAGGTTCATGAAAGTAATTATCCAATTCCCAATCTAGAGTTGGCGGCTGTGGTCTTTGTATAAAAAATCTGGCACCATTATCTGTATGGAGTGTATGTGGATTTTATTCAGATGATAAGAGCTTGTAGTATGTATTTATGCAAAAAGAATTGAATCTCAGGCAGATGCAGTGGCTCGAATTGCTTAAGGATTATGACATGAGCCTTCACTACCATCCAGGTAAATCTAATGTGGTTGTTGATGTTCTTAGCAGGTTGTCTACAGAAAGCTTATCTCACGTTTAAGGGGATAAAAGAGGGTTGTCGAATGATATTCATAGGTTGTCTAACTTGGGAGTTCGTCTTTTAGACTTTAAGAATGGAAGAGTGATTCTTCAGGAAGTGGTTAAATCATCTCTTGGTGCTGAGGTGAAGGAGAAGCAGGTTTTGGATCCTATACTTACGCAAATTAAGGATGATGTGGGTCAGCAAAGGTTATGGCCTTCGAGATTAGGAGAGATAACATCTTGAGGTATCAGGGGAGATGGCATCTTGAGGTATCAAGGAAGGTTGTATGTTCTTGATGTAGATGGGCTTCGAGAAATAATGTTGGTTAAGACTTATAAGACTAGATATACAGTTCTTCCGGGTTCGACTAAGATGTATCATGACTTAAAGGAAATCTATTGGTGGAATAATATAAAGAGGTATGTGGCAAATTTTGTGGCTAGGTGTATAGTTTGTTAGCAAGTCAAGGTAGAATAGTTGCAGCTTGGTGGCATGTCTCAAAAGATAGAGTTGCCCATGTGGAAATGAGAGATGATCAATATGGAATTTGTAACTAGTTTTCTGAGGTCTTAAAACCAATATTATTCTATTTTGGTCATTGTGGATAGGATGACTAAGTCTGCTTACTTTTTACCTGTGAGGACTAACTACTCAGGAGAGAATTATGCTAAGTTATTCATTCAGAAGATAGTTAAGTTACATGGAGCACTGTTGTCCATCATTTCAGATTAGGGTACACAGTTTTCATCTCATTTCTGGCATGCATTTCAGAAAGGTTTGGGTACTCAAGTGAACCTTAGCATCGTTTTCCACCCTCAAATAGATGGATAAGTGGAACGTACTATTCAGACTTTGGAGGATATGCTAAGGACATGTATGATCAACTGTAAGGGTAGTTGGGTTGACCATTTGCCCTTTTTGGGGTCTAATTTGGGATTTTATTAATCAAAATTCAAATAAAATCTAAACACAAATGGAACAATCAATTGAAAGACATAACAAAATTAAAACATCTACTCTATTCTACCGACCCGGCCCAACCCGGGTCCAAAAGAGACAACATATATACCTTGAGCAGGGTTTGCTAAAACATTAAGCCTACATTTCAACTTTCTATTTACGCCTCTTATTGTAAAATACTCTTCTTCAAGAATTTCAACTTTCGTCTTCGCATGATTTGGGTGATTAATAATAACAGTTATCATTCCAGCATTCAAATGTCCCCTTTTGAGGCTCTTTATAGTAGGAGGTGCAGGTTTCCTGTTGGATGGTTTGAGGTGGGTGAGACTAGGTTGTTTAGCCGTGACGTAGTTAACCAAGCAATGAAGAAGGTAAAGGTGATTAGAGAAAGTCTTAAGACTACTCAAAGTCTCCAAAAGTCTTATGCGGATGTGAGGCGAAGGGAATTGGAGTTTGAAGTAAATGATTGGATATTCTTAAAGGTGTCTCCTATTAAAGGAGTCGTGAGGTTTGGGAAGAAGGGTAAGCTCAGTCCTCATTGTGTTGGTCAGTATCAGATTGTGAGGAGAATTGGGAATGCCGCTTATGAGTTGGAATTGCCTGTAAATTTGGCCTCTATTCATCATGTTTTTCATGTGTCTATGCAAAAAAAAGTGTGTGGGTGACTCTTCTTTGATAGTTTTTGTGGTGTTTCAGATTCGTTGTCTTATGAGGAGGTCCCGATTAAAATATAAGATAGGCAAGTTTGTAGATTGGGGACAAAGGATATAACTTCAGTAAAGGTGCTATGGAGAAATTAAAAGGTAGAAGAAGCTACATGGGAAGCTGGTGAAGATATGAAAGTTAAGTACCCATTATAGTTCCCCATGTTGGATGAAAGTACTTGAGGTATGAGTTTCGCTTCGCTCTTGTCATTTCAAATTTGTCATTTGATTCTGATGTACTCTTGATATTATCATGCTAAACATGTCCTAACTTCTCATTTGGGGATGAATGATCCTAAGATAAGGATAATGTGAGACCCCATAAAATTTTAATTATTTTATTTTTGTCTCTCCCGCGTGCTTAATTACAATTTTTGACTTGAATTATGGTTTGGAATGTTAAAAGAGTTTTTTGGGAAAGTTTCAGAATTTTCAGAAGGAGTTCGGGTCATTTTGGGACCCGGAGGTAGTAAGCCTCCATGATAGTGGCGTGCCACAGAGGATAGCCTCTGCAATAAGTGCATGGCACGGAGGCTACCCTCCTCGATAGAGGCGTGTCATGCTTCTATGTAAACCTTGTCCAGTTTTTATTTTTTTCACTTAGGGGTGAGGGGGTTTTGGTCCCTTTACCCCTTAAATGACTTATAAACATTTGGGTGACCCTTTTCCTTCAGTTTTCAAGATAAAAAAATTACTATTCTCTTCTCTAACTCCCATCCCAAGAAATCTCAAAGGTTTTTCAAGATAGAAAAGGATAAAGGGTTGAATAAGAAATCATCAATAATGATTTCAATTTTTGTAAAGATAAACACATAATAAGAAGAGGAAGAAGTCTTCTGGTCAAACGAAAAAGCATAATAAGAAAATTTTCAAAGGCAGGCACTATAATTATAGTGAAGTTAACCACAAAGCTCTAAATTGTCAAGTTCTTAAGAAGAACAAGAAAAGAAATCAGATAAACATATTGAAAACAACTGAAATGATTGAAAATCTGTGTGCTATGATTACTAAAAGCAATCTAGTTGAAAATATAAATATATGGTGGTTTGATTCGGGAGGCACTAGACATGTTTGTGTGAATAAATAAGCTTTTAATACTTATGATACCTCTGTTCGCAAGGGAGTGATCTTCATAGAAAATAATGCAACAATTAAGGTTGAAGGAATTGGAAAAATATTCCTAAAATTGACCTCCGACAAGGTGTTGACTTTCAACAATGTTCTCCATGTTCCTGCTATTAGGAAGAATTTAGTGTCGACAACACTTCTCATTAAAAATGAGTTCAAATGTGTATTTATTTCACAAAAAATTGTAATAAGTAAGAATGAAATGTATATAGGAAAGGGCTACCTCAATGAGAGCCTTTTTCAACTTGATGTAATGGTTGTTGAAATAAAGAAAATTGAGGCTTCTTCTTACTTGCTTGAATCAAATAATTTACAACATTAACGTTCAGGATATGTCAATTATAAAACCTCACAAAAACTGATTAATTTAGAAATTTTTCCTAATTTTGAGTGTAATAAATTGAAGTATTAGACGTGTGACGAATCTAAGAATGCTAAGCATCCATATAAGCCTTTTGAAAGAAATTTTAATCCCTTAGTTAATTCATACATATATTTGTGATATGAAGTCAACATCATCTCGTGGTGAAAAAAATATTTTATAATTTATTGACGATTGCACGAGATATAGTTATGTTTATTTGTTGAATGGTAAGGATGAGGCTATAGAAGCATTTAGACAATATAAAACTAAAGTTGAAAATTAGTTGGATAAAAAGATCAAAATATTGAAAAGATAAAACTAGAGAGTGTGAATCTTGTTTTGCGGAGATACATTTGAAAAATGAAATTGTCCATCAAACAACTGCCTTGTATTCACCTTAAAAGAATGAAATTGCTGAAAGAAAAACATAACATTGAAGAAAATAATGAATGTCTTACTTATAAGCTCAGCTTTATCACAAAGTTGGTGGGAGGGGAGGGGGATTTATCCTTACAACTAGTCGAATATTCAATAGAGTTCCTCGTATAAATACACAATCTATTTCATATGAAAAATGAAAATAAAGAAAAATCAACTTGAAATATTTCAAAGTGTGAGAGTGTTTAGAGAAAGTCCAAGTTCTTATATCCAAAAGGGTAAAAATAAGAACAAAGATTGTGGATTGTGTTCTCATCGGATATGCCACAAATAGTAAAGCATGTTGATTTTTGGTTCATAAATTTGAACATGTGGATTTCCATGATAATACGATATTGAATTAGATAATATTGAGTTCTTTTATCCTTATTATACATGAGCTATCTAATGACGGTTTAACCGACCTACGGATAAACTAAGGGAGAATGTACTAAATTAAGAGAATTCAAGGCGTAGTAAGAATGTTGACTTTCTTCTGATCAGATTTTGAAATATTTCTTCTTGAAAATGAGCCTCAAACATTTAAAGAAGTGATGTCGTTCGCGGACTCATCCCTTTGGAAAGAGATTGTCAATAATGAGATTGATTCAATCTTGAGCAACCATACTTAGAAGTTGGTTGATCTTTTTTCGGAAAATAAACCTTTAGGTTCAAAATAGATCTTCAAAATAAAAATAAAAGTTGATGATACTATTAAAAAATACAAGGAAGGACTTGTTGTGAAAGGCTTTAGGCCAAAAAAAAGTCTTAATTATGTTAGCATATACTCTCCAGTAACAAGAATAACGTCCATTTGGATGTTGGTTGCATTAGCTGCAGTATATGATCTTAAATCCATCAAATGGATGTGAAAAATAACTTTCTTAAATGGAGAGTTGAAGGTAGAAATTTACATGAAACAACTTGAGGATTCGGTGATTCCTGGTAAGGAACGGAAAGCGTGCAAACTCGTTAAGTCACTTTATGAACTAAAGCAAGTACCTAAACAGTGGCAAGCAAAGTTTGACCAAATCATATTGACAAATAGATTCAAGATAAATGAATGCGATAAATATATTTATATTAAAGACGCTATAAATTATAAAGTCATTATTTGTTTATATGTGGATGACATGTTGATCATCAGTAGAGATATTCTAACATAAATGATACTAAACGAATGTTTAAGAGTAAATTTGATATGAAAGACCTTGAAATTTTTTATGTGATCTTAGGGATAATAATACATAGAACTTCACAGGAATTGACATTATCACAGTCTTATTACACTAAAAAAGTACTTGATAACTTCAAGTATTTGGTCTATAATATTGTCAAGACTCCATTAAACGTGAGTTTTGCACTTCAAAAGAATGAAGGAAAAAGCGACTCACAATTGAACTATACAAGAGTATAGGAAAGTTTGATGTATATCATAAATTGTACACGATCAGATATGGAATGAGTTATTAGTAAATTGAATCAATCCACAGGTAATCTCAATTAAACTCATTAAATGGAATGAAATGACTTTTGGGTTATTTAAACATACTCAAGACTATGTTTTGCATTATAAAATATCCTATGATAATTGAAAAATATAGTAATGAAAATTGGATTATCGGATAAAATAAAGTAAATTCATGACTGAATATGTATTCATTCTAGATGGAGGAGCAGTCTCTTGAAAATCATTTGAACAGACATGTATTGCCCGCTCTATAATGAAATTTGAATTTATCACACTAGGTAAACCCAATAAAGAAACTGAATGACTCTATAATTTCTTGAAAGATACTTCGTATTGTCTAAACCTTTGGCATTAGTATGTATACACCGTGATATTTAAATTGTAATAGGTAGAGCAAAGAGCATGATGTATAAAGGTAAATCTCGTCATATAAGACGGAGACATAATCCTGTTAGAGAACTACTCTAGTGAAATTATCACTATTGACTATGTGAGGTCAGAATATAATGTGTCGAATCTACTTACAAGAGGCATAACTAGATAGGAAGTTGAGAGATCATTGAACGAAATGAGTTTACAGCCTAGGACAAGTCATCACGGTGGTAACTCTATCTAGTAGACTGGAGATCCCAAGAGCTAGATTCAAGAAAATCAAATAAAATTGTGACTGACAGCTCAACATTGTCAATATAATCAACCCATTCTCATGATGAAGATAATGTTCAGAAAACAAGAATAAGGCCTATGGTTTGAAGCTTTTTAATGGTTTTTAAGTTTGGCAGGTTTGACCAAATAGATTGATCTATAGGATTAAATATTTGGGAATTACCTATATGAGAGTGAAGTAGGAGCTGCTTAAAAGAGAATGATAGTACAAGACCTATTCTCTAAGCTCTCATGAAATTAGAAAGTGTTCATGATTGAACTGAACAAAACTATGAGAACCATAGACGGTAAAAGGCCAGTTGTTTGACTTGTGTTGTCTAGGTGTATATTCAAGTTCGGCAGTTCAAAGATACCTCATTTATCGATTGACCGAGTGCATCTAATGCAAGTTCACTAGGAAAGTTCAAAGGAAAACCTATTTATCCAGATGCAATTTGCCTTTACTCGTAGATCACACACTTTTCTGTATATTTTTTGATGAAATAGTCATTTTTCATTCATGTGGAAAATTGTTAGTTTTTTAAAAGGTGTGATTAAAAATTGAATAGGTTTTTTTTTTTTGAAAGAAAAAAAATGGATGCAATTTCGATAGGTATCTTTTCACTTTTGATGGTTATGACCTTTCTAATGGGTTGTAACTTTTCTGAAGAGGTACACCTTTCTGAACCATTACTTCTCTTCGTGAAGTAAAACCTTGATGACTATAAATACTTGATTTATTCCTCAGGTACATACATGAAATTTTGAATAAAAAAATCTTTTTCTTGAAAAACTCTAGCATGATTTGCTATTATTGAGTCCGTTCGTAGTTCGATAGAGTTTGAGGTACTGTTATTTCATCGAATTGATTCATTTTAACTTGGGAGGATATATGTCATAACCTCAGATACTTGAGGAAATAATTTCCTTTACGACATGCGGTGAATTTTCGATGGACTTGAATCTTCTAATCATCATCTTTTTCTAAATGTTTGATTTTTCTATTTTTCAGAAAATGGTTTGAACTTCATTTTATTGATGTTCATATGTTAGGTTGAACCTATTGTTGAAGTTCAAAATTGTGAATGCAGAGTTACAACTTTATCTGATCGTTCATATATTAGTTTGAACATATGTTTGAAGTTCTTGTTGTAAAATACAGATTTTACTGGATCTAAAAAATAACAAAAACATCATATATGATCAAATTCGAATCTCAATGTTAGACAAATTAAATTGTACTGTTGAATATTTGTACTCTATTTTGTCGAATTTAGTTGCCAAGCACACTGGAAAAAGAGATTGAAGTGCACAAAAATATATTCATTGATCACATTTAAATAGGATAAATAATTCCTTACCATGATGTGTACCTACCTTTTGAGAGTGAACAATAAAATACAAATTCAATGTTCAAACGTCTCTCAATCGTCATGGTAGAGCATCGTTGTTAACCTGGTATGAACTAATAAAAAAAATAAGAGTAATAAGAGGAAAATGAAAAAATAATTCTTATTTTTCTTGAAGTGTATTGAAGATCAATTATAAGGATGTGGTATTGATAAAATTTGAGAAGTCAATAATTTTTTTTGTATATTATTAAATATTTTTCGTTATTAGTTATTGATTTATAGTACTATTACATAATTTTCAGATATTATATGCTACTTTTTTTGTCCCAATTTATGTCACACTGACGAAATATTTGAGAAAATCTATCAAATTTCTTATATTGTTTTAGATATTTTAAGTTGTAAATTCTATTATGATGTATACTAATTTCTACGTAATTTTTAAGTAATATCTCTCTATCCCAATTTATATGAAATAAATTATTAATTATTGTATTTTATAATATTTTTTACACAATTTTCAAATATATAACAAGTTAAATGAAATAATTAAATTAAAATTTAGATGATCAATTATATTTTTAATATATTTTTAGATTTTTTATGTCGTTAGCTATTGTAATTTATAATCTGTTTTTGGTATTATAATTCAGGCAAATAACATAAACCCCAACAGTTTGCTATCTAATTATACTCTCTCCCAACTTTTTTCTTAATTACACCAAATTCCTTCTAGATACATAAGTTAATGTAGTAACAGATAGGGGTGTTCATGGGTCGGTTTGGGTCGGTTATTGGTCAATACCATAACCAAACCAACTTAGTCGGTTTTTCAATTTCTAAAACCAAACCAAACCAACACAAAAAAATAATTGTTGGTTTGGTTCTTGTCTGTTTAGTTCGGTTTGGTTCAATTTTTCGGTTTATAACTTTAGTAAATGATAAAAGTTGAAATTTTTCTTAAAAAAATTCAATCCAACATATAAGATGTCAGCCGAGTGTTGTTCCTCAACCTTGAAACTAATATGTCAATTTAGTGTTATACTTAGGCAACGCCATGAACAACGCCATATGAACGCTTCTACAAATGTATTTAGAAACTTAGGCAACGCCATGAACAACACCATATGAATACTTCCACAAATGTATTTAGAAACTACATATAAGAGAATGATATGATAAACCTCCCAAAAGGTAAACACATAATTTTTTTGCTTAATAGGGACCAAAACGAAAGTTCAAAACTAGTGATTATCTATAGTCTAATAAAATTCACCTATAAAATCCCATAGACAACAAGATAATTTCACAATTAGTATCATTTGTCATTCAAAGTGTGAAAATCATATAGAATCTCATAACGTACCACCAATTAGATGGAGACATTTGACTAAAAGTGCTATGACTAAAGTTAAATTCATGATTAAAATTTAAAATATAAAAATTATTTTTATTTTATTTATGAATAATATATAAATAATTTATATATGCATATGTATGTGATATACATATATATATATATAAAAATTATCGATTCCGTTTGGTTATTTTATCGGTTATTTTAGAGTAAAACCAAAACCAAACCGCATAAGTATCGGTTTTAAGAATGTATAATCAAATCAAATCAAACCTAACCAAATGTCGGGTTTTTTAATCGATTTGGTTTAGTTCGCGGTTCGGTTTAGTTTTTAACCAAACCATGAACGCCCCTAGTAACAGATACATAACTACCAAATTAATTGACTATAGAAAAGAAAAATAATGGTAAGAGATTAAATGACAGGGCAATTAATGGGATTTTGATTGGGATATGTCTCTTGAATTTCTAAAAATTAGTAAAAACTTCATAATTCAAATTTGAATCACCATAATCAACATTCTCAACCATAATTCTCCCAAATCATCTAAATCAAAATGCTGCACAAGATAAACCAAAACTAAATCAGCAAAAAATGTTAGAAAAACTTATGTGTACCTAATCCAAAACATATAATTGATGATGATACATAAGATACAATGTGTAGTTTTGGATGAACTATAAATACAATGCATAAGTATCAGAATATCATAATCTTATGCATAACCATGATAATAACAGGAAAACCTAACAAATGTAATAATTCTAATACATATATTTTATATCTATGTACCATTACTATTTCGATCAGTCACATATATTTGATTTTATAATCATATACATAAAACTTATGTATCTGTACAAAGTATATCTATCAGATACATATAATTCACACCTTTGATAAAAGAATTTATTTTTGTCAACTATGTATCAGTGAAGAATCTTTTAACTTATATAGGTTATATCAATGTATCAGTAACAGTCCGACAATTCACATATATGTAATTTAATAGCCTGATACATAAATCTTATGTATCTGTACAATGTATATATTCTGAATACATATAATGTTGCCATTGATAAATAATTTTTATTTTTGTAAAATAAGAATCTTAGGTTATATCTATGTAGCAGTAATAGTCTGGCCATTCAAATATGTTTGATTTTATTTTAAAATATATAAATTTTTATGTATCTTTACATATTAGATATGTCATATTCATGTAATTCATATCTTTGGTAGAGAGTCTCTTTTTGTAACTTACTTCTTCCTCTTTACAGATGCAATAATTGCCTTTTTACTGTCACTACCAACAGTCTTCTATAACTTCATCATAGCCGGTCATTTTGATATCTCAATCTATTTTCACAAAAATCAATGTTGTTCATATCATAATGACAAGGTGAAAATTCAAAAAGAATGTTAATGGTGGAAAGGTGGAGTTGTTAGATCTAATTGAATAGTAGATGAGAACATGATGGAAATTAAAAAAGAAATTTAATGGAAGTTGTAACTTGAATGTTGAAGTAGACGATGAGAACATGGTGGAAATTCAAAATGGGTGAGTTGAGAAAATCGTCGAATATATTTCCTGATTTTTGGACGAGATTTGCGGCATATTAGGTGATGTGGGTGAGGTTTTTTAGATGCATCAGAAAAGAGGTAACTATTATAAGTAAAAAGGAATTTTGTAATTAGTTTAGTTGGATGGGATTTTAAGTAATAATAGAAACTTAAGATGTGGTTATAAGTAATTTATCCTTAGAATTTGTTATTTTAAGTTGTTAGCTATTGTAATTTATTATACTTTTCTTGTTCAAACTTTTATGGCATTGATAGTCAATTGTCTTTTAAAAATAACTTAAGTTTTAATTATTGTAATTTATAATACTTGTTCTTCTATTCAAATTTAAGCGATACTGATATAATTTTAAAAGTCAATCAAGTATCACGATTGAAGTAGCGGAGCAAACATGCCTTAAATGACTCATAATAACTAATTAAAAGTGATATAGCAAAATTGCTATAAATAATACTTGTGAAAAAGATTTAACTGTGCCTCATATAAGTTGTCAAATTAATATAAAACATCAATAGTTAATTTATCATTTTATGTCTATTTATCTATTTTATTAAATATTATTAATTTTCTTAATACTTAAATGACTTAAGTAATTAATTAGAAGTGAAATAGTAAAATTACGGTTGAAGCAGCTGAAGCAGACATGTCATAAATATTATTTTATTTTTTATTAAATATTATTAATTTTTTAATACCTAAATGACATATAATAATTAATTAGGGATAATATAGTAAAATTATGGAGCAAGCAAACAGTTGGAAGCAGACATGACAACCGTCAGTTGCCTGCTACTCACGCTTATATATAGTAGTAATAGGGGAGAATTGACTTAATCTTTTTCTCTAAATGCATAGATGTTTATTCCAAATTAAATTAGATTTTTCTTTCTAGGGATAATCATAAAAGCAGACATCTATATCTATTACTAATATATAAGCGACAATGAAGCTGCTGAAGTAGGCACCTTGTGGACGATATGCTTGCTTCAGCAGCTTCAATCGTGATTTTACTATATCACCCTTAATTAATTATTATATGTTATTTACGTATTAAAAAATTAATAATATTTAATTAAAAAAGGTTTAATAGAAATTTATGACATGTCTTCTTCAACTGCTTCAACCGTAATTTTACTATATCACCTTCAATTAATTATTATAAATCATCCAAGTATTAAAACATTAATAATATTTAATAAATAAGGTAAAATAGACATAAAATGATAAATTAACTCTTGATGTTTTAAATTAACTTGACATCTTATATGAAGCCCACTTAAATTATTTCACAAGTATTTTTTATAGCAATTTTGCTATATCACCTCTAATTAATTATTATGAGTCATTTAATTACATGTCTGCTTCTCTACTTCAATAGTGATATTTGCTTGACTTTCGAAATTATATCAGTGTCACTTAAATTACAATAGAAGAAAAGATATAGTAAATCAAAATAATTAAAACTTAAATTATTTAAAACTATTTAATTTTTTACATCACTTCATGCATAATTATGTTTCCTTAGCACTTAATGAAAGATCTAAACTTTAGATGGTAAAATTATCGGAAGAATATAAACTGCGATTAAATTTCTAGATACACTCATATTATATATAAATATATCGATACTTAATTATGACGATTTATTTCACTGTTTTCATAATTTTTTTTTTAAAATCTTACCATGTTGGGCACGTGCTCAGCACGGGCCTATCGCCACTAGTATCTATATATATATATATAAAAGTAAAACTAAAACAAGACAAGATGTCAAGTGGCAACATATAAAAATAGTCACGTGGCAGTTTTTAGGACATAAATTAATATAATTGTAATAAAACTATTGAATTAAAGGATATTAAATATTTGAATTTGAAAATGCATTATCCTATTATTTAAAAAAAAAAAAGATTTTTCATTAGCTTCAAAATAGAAATTCATTGTTGAAGAATTCTAAATAAAATTTTACTCTTTCATAAACTTATCTCTTTTAAAATTTAAATATAAAAAAATAAATCTGAATATAATT
>NC_061116.1:23594224-23672934 GCF_002878395.1 Capsicum annuum | reverse complement strand
ATAAAAATAGCCATGTGGCAGTTTTTAGGACATAAATTAATGTAATTGTAATAAAAATTTTGAATTAAAGGATATTAAATATTTGAATTTGAAAATACCTTATCCTATTATTTTTTAAAAGAAAAATTCATTAGCTTCAAAATAGAAATTCATTGTTGAAGAATTCTAAATAAACTTTTACTCTTTCATAAACTTATCTCTTTTAAAATTTAAATATAAAAAAATAAATCTGAATATAATTCCTGTAAATATTAAATAAAATATTATAATATAAAATAATAATAATAAAAGTAGTAGCAGTAGTAGTACGTAGTATAGTGGTAGTAGTAGTAATAATAATAATAATTTTTAAAAATTAAATATATAATAATAGTAGTAGCAACAGTAATACACGGTGTATTATCAAATTATAATATTGTAATAAAAATTTTGAATTGAAAGATTAAATATTTGAATTTGAAATTCATTATCCTTTCTTTTAAGAAAAAATCATTATCTTGAAAGTAGAAATTCATCTTTGAATAGTTCTATAGACATTTACTATTTTAGACTTATCTCTTTTAAAATGTAAATGTTACATCAAATATATTTAAATACATATGATTTAATATTTAATAAAATTAGCAATAGCCATTAAGATTTTTAGCCTACTCTAATTTTAATTATACGATTATAATTGAACAGAAAAGGAAACTTCTAAATATTTGAAAATTAGAAGTCACCTTAATCAATTTGAAATATTATTGAAATTTGAAATTTGAATTAGGATTCAAATCATTTCATATAATAAACTATAAACAAATAATAGTAAAAGTAATAATAATAATACATGCATGGTGTTGGTAGAGATAATAATAATAATAATAATAATAATAATAATAATAATAATAATAATTAAACAAAAAATTAGCATTGGCGTGGAAGTAGTAATAGTGCCACCAGTAACAATGTCATCATTATTAATCCTTTAACCCCTTCCCCCCTCCCCCAATAATTAAAAATCAGTAATTTAAAACTTGAATTGAAAATGAATTGTTTTATGCCTACTAGGTTACCTTTTTTACAGCATATTCTCCTTCTTATTAACAATTAAAAGTTTATGCTCCTTTTTTCCTTCATTTTTGTATTTATATTTATCCATATTAATATTCTAACTAATATACTGATCTTTTTATGAAATTTGAATTCAAATAAATATTGAGTTGAAATAGATTTCTAACTTCTTCACATCTCTATATATACTTGACATATAATACTAAGCTTCCTTCTTCTTCTTTGTTATTGATCGTTAGTTTATTCATAAATTTATTTATTGCATTCTTCATATTTTTTATTTTTTAGAAATTTAACATTTTTATTTTTTATATGCAGATGATTGATGGAGCTACTACAAATTAATTTATTCTCAACATATCCAAGCTTGAATACAAGTAACATTTTTCTATTCGTTTGATTTTTGGTAAAAATAAATTCATTTACGTAAATGAAAAATAAAACCATCTTTAGTTGAGAAGTTAAGTTGACACTTTTAAAATGCTAACTTTTGTTATTATTTTATATAATTTATTTTTAAAAAATAATTGCTCATATTAATTTATGTGTTTTTATTTTTTTGTGATGAATTAACTATTTAATAAGATGTTAGAGATATGATAGTAAATTCGAAACTTAAATATTATGCGTTCAAGTTTGAAATTCCACACCAACAATTCAGTCTATTAGGTTTGGATTTATTATTTTCAAATATTCAGTAAATTGTTTAACATATGCACACAATTTAAGTGAATGTCATATAATTATTTCTAGAAAAAGGTATAGCGTTGATGAGTTTGTTGCATCTAAATGTGGAAATTAGATTTAATCAATTTTATAAATTAGATAAAATTTAAGTTGTGATAGCTTACTTATTTTACTAGAATTTGAGATGAGAATGTTTTGATCGTAAGAATAAAGGTAATCTTATAGATAACGTTACATATTTATTAAAATATTTAATCGATAAAGTCAAAAAGAAAAATGTGACAACTAAAACACAAGAACCAACTCAAATGTTTATAATGATAGGTTCTCACGTTGGTAATGCTTTGATTGAAAGAAAAAATGTTAAATCACCAAAAAAAAATTAATATTGTAGCTCATAATATAATTAAATATTATGTGCACAGTTACACATTAAAATTATTTTTCGTATAATAAATTTGTGATTTTAAGTTTTCAAGCAAAATTAATATTCAAGAATATTACATGCATTGTGAAAATCCTTTTGATTCTTAGGATTGGTTAATAATTTCTTTTAATCTAAGTAAAAAGAAAAATAAATAGAATATGAGATAAAATTATAGTTTGATAGATGTGAAAGTATTTTAACTTGAAGTTTAAATTATAACCATTTATAACAGATTAGATTATGTTAGAGTCTTCTTTTAATCTTTATTTTATCTATTTTGTCATAACAAAGCTTATTTATTTTTTAATTTTTATATAATGAAGTAATTAGATAGTATACATATTACTATTTATAGATTTTAAATAAAAAAATGAAGACAATAGAATAAAAATTAATATTATTATTGACAATTTGAAATTCTAAGTTGTAAACAATATAATAAAGAAAAATATAAAACATAAATCTTTTGCAATTACATAATTATTTTTACTCATATAGATTTGATTAGGGATGAGAGGGTGATGGGTGAGGTGGAAGTGGGGGAGGTTCTTTTTCATATTTCCCTCTTTTCTTTTCTTGCTTCGAGGGTATAATTTTTATTTTTTAAAATTGAGGGTGGGGTTTATGGTGTGGAGATGGAATTGGAGGTAATGGGTGGAAGGTGTGGAGATGGTGGTGGGGGTATATATATATATATATATATATATATATATATATATATATATATATATATATATAAGTTGCTCGAAAGGAATATTTTAACGTGAAACTACTACAAATAATACGTTATTATTATCCGTGCATCGCACGGATTTTTATACTAGTATATATAAAAGAAAAACTAAAAGCAAGACAAGAATCCAAGTGGCATGGTATTGAGAAGTCACTTGGTGATTTTTAGGACAAAAGTTAATAACGTTGTAGTAAAAATTTTGAATTAAAGGATATTAAATATTTGAATTTAAAAATGCATTATCATGTTATTTAAAAAAAAAACAGATTTCAAAATAGAAACTTATCATTGAAGAGTTCTAAATAAACTCATATTCTTTCATAAACTTATCTATTTCAAAATTCAAAATATTAAAAAACATATTTGAATATAATTTATTTAAATATTAAATGAGATATAATAATATAACAATAATAATAAGTAATAAAAGTAGTAGTAGTAGTAATAATAAATTTTATCATCAATAATAATAATAATAATAATAATAATGACACTTATCGTTTCATAAGTTTATCATCCCTTCTAAATATTATAAATATATTTAAAAATTAAATAAAAGTTGATAATAATAATAATAAAAATAATAATGGTAATGCAAATAATAATAATAAAAAGAAAATAATAAACAATAAGTAGTAGCTAGAGAAAATTGAAGGAAATGTGTCTTTTAAGTCTTGAATGAAAGATTGGTGACATTGACCAACTTAAAGGGTCAAACATCATTTGGAAACTTGATTAAGTTAATTGTGGAGTTGATTAATATTTTCAAAACTTTCTAATCTTTTCAAAAATACAAATCAACCCAACTCACACCCCTCTTCAATCCAAATCAACCAGTCTCTCTCCTCTTTCTCTCTTGAAAGCTTTTCTCAACTCTCTCCCAACCAACAGTTCTGCAAAATTCTTCCTTCAATTGTCGACGAAAAAAAGTTGGGAGAGTTTTCTTTCAACTTTCAACCGTCAATCGACGTGAAGACTTCTCCGGCGACAACAACTTTGAGTTCTTCGTTGTCCCATTTCTTTTTTCACAGGTAAAAAATTATGAAAAAATAGAGGAACTAATAGAGGAACTTGAACCAACTACTCTTATAGTATTAAAATGTGAACTGAATAAAACCCTAATTTCTAGCATTTCTTCTTTTTGTTGTCGTATTGTTGATTCAGATTTGTTGGTGATTTTTGTTCATAGTTGATGTTCTTAGTGTGTATGTGTGATGTGTTGGTATTGCTAGGTTGATTTGTTGTTTATCTTGGAAAAAATGGTGTTGAAACAGATGAAACATATGATGCAACAAATGAAGACATTTGATTAAACAGATGAAGATATCCGATGCAATAAATGAAGTTATCTGATGTAGCAGATGTTAATATCTGATGCAACAGATTAAAATCTGATGCAACTATGAAAATCGATGCAAGAGATGAACAATCTAATAGATCATTCATCTGTCATGATAGGCGACTCTTCTGTATGGAAGAAATCTAAACAATATTAATCCAATAGATAACTCATTTTACAACAGATGAGTGATATGTTTCAACAGTTCGGTGATCTGTTTTTACTCTCTCCAAAGGTTTATTCATCGTTGCAACAAGTTAGTTACATATTACAACAGATAAAATACCTGGTGCAATAGATCAGCGATCTATTTTTATTATTTCCAACGGATTGCTCATCCGTTTCAATAGGTCATTTATATGTTACAACAGATAACAAACCTTGTGCAACAGATTAGTGATATCTTTTTACGGTTTCCAACAGATTACTTATTCATTGCAATAGGTTGGTTATATGTTGCATTAGATTAAATACCCAATGCAACAGATTAGTGATCTATTTTATAGTTTCCAACGATTTACTCATCTGTTGCAACGGTTGGTTATATGTTGCATCAGATAACATACCTGGTATAACAGATTAGTGATCTGTTTTTATTATTTCCAATAGTTTACTCATCTGTTGCATCCGGGTCGGACAGATTAGAGATCTCTTTTCATTGTTTCCAACGGTTTACTCATCCGTTGCAACAGGTCAGTTATATGTTGCAACAGATAACAGACCTGGTGCAATAGATGTGTTGTCTGTTGGAACTATTTTTTTTACCATTATGCATGTTAGATTTACTGTGATCCTTTCTAACGATGCATTAATCAATTATAATCTATTTTATGTTTCTATTAATTTAATATAATATGGCTTCAAAAAGAAAAGAAATCGAATCAAGTCCAAGTAAAGGAACAAGTGCAGCAGCTTGGCTACATCCACCACTCTATGAGCTTTCTTTACAAATGTTATCTCAATCAGGAGCAAAAGATAATAAACACGGGGATGAGGAATATCTCAAAAGAGATGATCCAAATGCTAATAGCCCTTCCGCCGAAGAGTTGGCCAAAACCTACAGCATTGATTATTATCCTATGAGAATGCAGTGCGATGGTGCCACAAATTCAACGGGTGATTTTGTGGTTAAGTCATCCATGGGAAAATCTTTCAACGCCTTTAAAAAAATACTTCGAGAATAAAAAATGGATGCTTATTTCAGGGAAAGCTGCTTTGGGCAATATCTTGATTTGCCGGAGGACAACAATACTCGTTTCCAGATGAAAATGGTATACGATCTTCTCAAGCGTAGGTTTATGTATGAAAACAAAGACAAGATGGATGAGGTGTGGATAAATTATTGTGGCATGCCTGTTTGTTTTGGTTGGAAGGAGTTTGCCATAGTTACCGGACTAAAATGTTATCCTCCTTATCCTTCTCAAGTTATACCTACTTTGACCCAAAATAAAGCACCTCGCACACCCAAAAAAGGCAAAGGCAAGTCGAGTGATCGTGAGGACCTGGTGTCCATTGTTGGTTCAAGCTTCAAAAATAAAAATTTGATAGAAGAGTTGAAAGGTAAAGGACTCTCTCAAAGAAGCACTAGCAGTCATTGTGCTTGGTTTGGTTTGTACACAAATCTCTCTGAGGATCTTGAGGCATTAAACAGGTATCCTTGGGGTTATGAAAGCTTCAAAATGACTGTCCAATATTTGTTGACTCTATTGACGCCAAAGACAGTCAACTTGTATGGCTTTCCATTGGCCTTCATGGTAAATATTTCTTTTATCATGATATGATTCATCATTTTTTTATTCAATTATGCTTTTAATTTATTGAGTTATGTTATAGGCTTGGGATTTGAAGCCACTCCTTATTTGAGACAACAAGTGAACTACCAGAAAGAAGTTTCCTATCCAAGAATACTGAGATAGTTGTCGGCCAAAACCGATAAAAATATAAAATTTCTTGATCTTTTCATCCCCCCCAAGGAAGTAGTGAGTCCAATTCTAATCAAGTTTTTATTTTAATTAATGATTATTTTAAATAATTTTATCATCATTCTAATATATATACCGATTTATTTTAGATTATCATCCGTGGCTTGTTCCGACCAATCGAGAGTTTAAGATATCATTTTTTCTTACTTTACGGTCTATGCAAACTTTACCGAATTCTAAGGTCGTTGATGGAATAAAAATACAATTATTTGGAGCCACAACTATCACAAGAAAAATAAGTTTAGGGGGTGGGCTTATTGCTGTTGACGATAGTAGTCGTAGTGGTAGTGCTAGTGGTGCTGCTACTGGGGCTAATGATGCTCTTCTTACCGTTTTTAAAACAACAAGCCATTATGATCATACTTGTTGTACAAATTTTGCCACATCTAAAAAATGTTCTGCATGAAAATGTCAAGACTGCAAGGCGAAACACGATGGAGTAATTAATGCTATTAATGCACTAACTGCTTCTGTAAAGGAAATGACATCTAAGAGGGGTATCATTTCATCAAAGAGGATTTCATATCCATACATTCCACTAAAGATCAAGGTGGCTAAGAGGAAAACGAAAGATACTTCCAAGGTATTATCGAGCATCGAAAAAAGCAAAATTACAATACCTCTGTCTTTGTCTTCCATCGATGTTCAGTGTGCAAGGGCCATAGGAGAGCAGCATAGGCCGAAGAAGGTGAATATACATCACCTGTTCCAATAAACAAATAGGCACATATCTGTTTTAAACAGATGATACATCTGCTGAAAATTATAAAATAGATATATACATCTGTTGCAACTTTTATCTAACCTGTTACATCAAATGCGTGATCTATTGCAACAGATGAGTCTTATGTTGCAATAGATAGATCATCTATTCAAAATTGTTGTACTGCTCTGATTTACCTATTTGAATTTATCCCAATAGATGATCCATCTGTTGCAACATAAGAATCATCCATTGCTACAGATGGATAATCTGTTGTATATCTGTAATTAGCATTGACAATTCTGGCTTTCCAGGAGGATATCACGGTAGAAGCCACTGCTAAAGAGCATAATATCACAGTTTATACTCCATCAACTACTTCCAAAGAAGAAGAAAAAGTGGAGCCCGCCAGTTCGGGAAAACAGAAGAATTAACCATTTGAAGGGTTCAACATCTCAGATGAGGCTCCAAAAAAACTAATGCAGTTAATCAACGACTATTCAGAATGGATTGCCGATGGGCTGTTAAAGCATCATGTCGGTAGGTATATAAATCAATTTTAAAAGATATTGGTTTATACGATTCTTGTTGTAAGAACGTGACATTGACACATATAAATCATCATATAGAAAATAAAATGACGAATGCTACAAAGTGAACGAATTGAGTCTTGGTTTTGATATGTTTGACTTTGTTGTTGCCAACCCCAGAACGAAGAATTGGTTCTATTTGATGTCACTGCCCCAAACTTGCTGGAATGATGAGGTTTAAATGCCATACATATTACTATTAATTAATACTTTATTTAATTGCATCTGCGTATTAATTTTTTTGTCACGTAATCTGAAATGTTTGATAATATGCGCAACACATCGATGTTATTTTTTACTACCTCCAAAAGAATATCAAGTTGCAAACACAAGAACAATACAGATACATGACAGGTAATTATTTGTACAAATTTTACATCAATAATGCCAAAGATAGGTATTTTCAACAAAAGACAGAAGTTTTCTGAAATAAGGAATGCTTAATCAACATCATCAAAGATTTAAGCATTCCGATTGGCTTACCTTGGCATTTGATCGATGAAGTGTACATCCCAATCAATTGTGGTGATGAATTTCATTGGGTTTTGGTTGTCATCTTTCTAAAAGAGAGGCACATCCGAGTTTATGACTCGATGTCACGAAGGAGATGTTTTGGGCCTTCGTCTAAGATACAAAAGCTGGCTAAAATATTGCCTACTTACCTTGATATAGGTGACTTTTTGGACCAAAAGGTTCGTACTGATTGATCGACGATTGAAGCATACCGGGATAAAATGGGTAATCCATTTGATTTACAATATGTTGAAGGAATTTCTCAACAAACCACTGGTAGCCTGTAAGTATAGGTGTCATGATTTAGTTTCACTTCATAAATTTCACAACGCTTGCATGAACTGTAAGATATAGATTATCTGATTTTTTAAAATGCAAGAATTGCAGTTCTTTTGTTGCCGCTTACGCCGAGTATTTGAACGATGAATTACAAGTACCAAATTATGGACTTAATGTCAGATTACTCCACAAAAGATATGCTGCTCTTTTATGAAAATACGAAGAAGCAAAAGCTCAGAAGCCGTACGCAAGCGACACTAAAGATCCACGACAACCAAAGCCGAATTTCATAATACGGGATGAAGAACAACTTGTCCATATTGATTAGATCTTTATATCTTGAGTCCGTCAATGTAATAACCTATCCTCCTTGGTTTAACTTGTTAATTTATTTGTAGAGTAGATCATTTGTTCCCATACTAATTTTTTTATATTTCATTTATTTCATGTAATTTTTGAAGGCTTCGATTTATTTTATATTGTCTATGAATATAATTTAATTCTTTGTTTTGAACATGATAATGGAAATGGAATACTAGATTCAAATATCATCACAGATAATACATCTGCTGCAACAGACGACATATCTTATTAAACAAATTTAGACATATGTTGCAACATGAGATGCAACACATAGGTTATCTGCTGGAAATTATATAACAGGTCTTCCTAGTTTTTTTTATTTGCTCCAACAGATTATCGATCAGTTTCAACAGATAGACTATATGTTGCTACAGATTATATATCTGTTGCGACAGACAGATTAAGAACATCTGCATAATGCAACAGATGACCAACCTATTCCAACTGATAATCAATCTATCACAATAGGTACAGAACACGTATACTATCTGTTACAACAGATATATAATCTGTTGCATTATAAAAATTCAACTTTTGCTAGACAGAGAAATTATTTCCACTACATGGTGTTGCACATACCGGTTATTTCTGTATCGTTCAGCAAACATTCGATGTATGAAAGCGAGTATGGCCCGCACGCTACACCAGTTCTATTTCTCTAGAGCTTGATATTCTTATTTTGACCTTCAAAATCCCATAATTCCTTCGTCAAGACTTCAACCAGAAATAAATCCATCAGCTTACTCTGCGTCAACAACT
Source organism: Capsicum annuum (assembly GCF_002878395.1). NCBI lineage: Eukaryota > Viridiplantae > Streptophyta > Magnoliopsida > Solanales > Solanaceae > Capsicum > Capsicum annuum. Next base: position 23,663,506 of record NC_061116.1, on the reverse strand, counting down.
TAGGCAACAACTTCAAGAGTGGCTACATGTAGACTAAAAACTTCTCCTCACTGAAGACAGTTAAGTTGCAGTCATAAACCTTAATATTTCCCACGTAGAGTAGTATCTCAACAGCGAGAAAATATTTGACTTCCACGTTTATGATTGCAAGGATTCTCTTTGACTTGGTCTAGCTCTTTCCGTGTGGATATGGTATCTTTCCTCTAATATATTTAATCGTTTCTTCATCCCATTGGAATGTAGAAACTAACTGATCAGGTCCTGAGTCACCAAAATCGGCTTGCTTATGGAGATCAGCGTACTTATCCTTGAAATTATTGTAGAAGTTGAGGTCCATTATCCTATCGGCAACATCATAAGCATCCGGGTACGCTAATTGCCTGTCCCTCATGAGGCAGAGAATTTCATCAACATACTGTGGTATAAGAAGACAATTAATTTAAATATGGTAGTAATTATAAAGAATAAAAATACAGTAGAAAGAATTTGATGCAGGGGGTTCTCTGAATCAGTTCACAGATTACCCAACCAACGCAACTCATACAACATATGCGTATTATGTTACAATAGAATACCAAGTTGTTGCAACAGATTACATGTCTACTATGTAGATTCTTCTTCGTAGAGTAGATTGGAAGGCTAGATTAACAAAAGTAAACTTATATTATCCTCGTACCGCACAGTCATATTTGTCATATTCTTGAAGTCTTTGGCGGCAAATGAATGCATGGTATATTATTTTTGAACCTTCCTCCTACCATTCATGATTTGTTGCAGTTTCTCCTTCTTATCCTTGCCAAGTGCCGCAAATATATCTACCTTTATCAGCGGCCCCTGAACTTCAACAACTCTTGAAGCGGAAGGATTTGCAGTTTTTGCTATTTTTAAAATAGAGAGAATTTATCTAATTTTTCTTCTCTTTCTCCTAACCGCCACTGTAGGAGTTCATGGCTCCCTCACCTTTTTGGATGGTATGACACCCCTCTTGGATTTCAAATCCTTGGCAACTTCAGCAATAGCCTCTAGATTTTCAAGGAGTTTATCCTCTCTGTCCTTGCATACTTTGCATTTGTAATGAGAATATGAGGGCGAAAAGGGGTGAGAGGGACCACTGTAAGGATAGAAGAGACCGGTGTAGGGGTGAGAGGGACCTATGTAAGGGGTGTTTTTAAAAGTATTTATTTTTTACCGAGCATACTCATAATCACAACTAGCAGCAACAACAGTAGGATGGCTACCACCAACACAAATAACTCCACCAACAACACCTCCAGAAGAAGCACCCAGATCTATTGCAGTTTGAGGTTGGTCGTGAAGAGCTTCAACATTAGGCAGACCTTGCCTAACTACTCTTCTTATGGATATTGCTCCAGCCAATTTTTTTTATTAACTCCACCATTGGGTCTTCTTTTGTATCAACAAGACCAAAGTAATAAAAGAAGTTATCCCCAGCTCATCATCGGTAGGCACAATCCAAGGATGCACAACCTATAAAAAAGACAGGAGATATTTAAATCATATAACAATAATTTGCAGTCAGTTGGGTTACATAGATGTTAACAGAGCCAACTTATGCAAAAGATGATCTAGCTACCACAATAGCTGATCTGTATGTCGGAATAGATTGACAATATGTTGCATCAGATTATACATCTGTAAAATAATTTGCATCAGATGGGTAATCCATTGAGCCGGGTTTAGAGAACCAGAGCAACAGATGGTTAATCTGTTGTGAAATATGGATCGTCTGTCGTAATAGATTACTCATCTGTTGCACCAAATGCAATTGACGGGTAATTTGTTGCAACAGATGAACTACTGTTACAACAGATGGAATATCCATTTCAATATCTTTCTTTGAGGCAAATTATTTTAGTTGAAAGAAGACGTGCTGCATCATTTGAAGGGTTAAATAGATTAGCATCCTGCTCCTTAATATTTTTTTGCCTCCCTTTGCAGCCGCCAACCACCTAAGGATCCTTGGATGAGAAACCTCATCCGAGTAATTCTTGAACGGCTTTCGGAGGGGAGGAATGACTTCACATGCCCAAGCCTAAAAAATGTAAACATGAAGCAAGCAAAAAAAAGTCATAATACGTATATAGTCATTATAAATTAATGGATGAGTAAAAATAGTAATCAATTTCACCATAAAAGCCCAGGGAAAGTCGTATAATGTGATCGTCCTTGTGGATAGCTTTGTCAGTAAATATTCGACAATCAACTAGTAGCTATCATATTCCCAAGGATACTCATTGAATTTGTCAAAATCATCAGCAAACGCCAACAAATTATCTTCTATGACTTTTCTGACGTATTTTACCAATAAAACAGAATGGACAAATCAAACTAAGCACAATTTCTCCCTGCAGTGCTTTGGTATGTCTTTATCCTTGAGATCTGTCATCAAATCTGTCGCTTTATAGCTACTACGTCCAATAATGCCCAACAACCCATCTTTTTGTCCCTTGCATTTGTTGGACCCTTCGTGGGGTGTTTCCTTGATGAGAGGTTCTTCTGGACGATCGCATTTTAAGCCTGTCACTTTGGCAAACTCTTTCAACCCAAAAAAAATCGGCATGCCATAGTGGTTGATCCAAATTTCATTCATCCTTTTTTCTTCCTCCATCGGATCTTTATCATCCCCTGCGTACTTGATCCTGCTTGAGAATACCATATACCATGCTCATTGGGAAACGGAGAGTACGGTCCTTAGGCAGCTTAAGAAAGTATGCAAAGCAGCTTATGTTAAAAAGTCCGTCTAAGTTTTCATTCTTCATAATTCTCGTTAATTCATTAAAACATTTTCCCAACTAACATTTAAGTACAAGATCACCAGTTACTTTGTCTGGGCTATCCATCGGCATCGCAACTCAAAACCTGTCGATATTAATGATTTTAATAAAATCATGCTGGGATTTTGGTATTATTTCACGCCCCATTGGAGAGGAGGATTTATCACTTTCCTCGGCTTTATTTTGCCCCGATTGAGATTGTTTAGGAAGTTCCTCCGAATCTATTTGTACTCTAGCCATTTTTGTTGGGTGGTCAGAAGTTGATCCACTTTCAGTTTTTTTTTTCTTTTGGAAAACATCTTTTAACTACAAATAATAGAAAAATAAAAATACATTGCGTTTGATGTCTGCATAATTTTTTTTAAAAAAAACTAAGACATATTTCAAAAAATTATTCTACGCCACCTTACCAAAAAAAAAAAACTCCAACGAATAAGCCATCAGTTGGAACAGATGGAGAATCTGTTTGAAGACCTATTTAATATCTCCCAATAGATATTCCACCGATTGCAATAGATGGACCACCAACACCACAACCAATGCCACCAATACCATCACCAATGCCACCAATACCAACACCAAGACCATCGACACCACCACCAAAAACATAAATACCGACACCAACAGCAACATCCACCAATAACACCATAAATACCATCCAACAATACCATGATACTCAACAAAGCACTAAGATAAAAACTAGGATTTTCTCGGGTGCTTTCTACCTTTTTAGCATCAAAACACAAAATTGTTAACACATTCTCACAGATAATACAACTAAAAGTCTTCTTTTTCATCATTAACTAAAAATCCCTAATTTTTAGAATAAAGAAAAAATGTAGAACTCTTCTCAAACTCTGTTACTTGCGAAGACAGAGAAAACGACAGATACAAGAGAGAATGAAGTTGAAAATAACAACTATGTGGTAAAAAATGGGAAGAAAATCAATCTGTTTTGAAGGGTTGAGCAATATATTTAGTAGTTGTTGTCTATATTATTGAGAGAGAGAGAGAGAGAGAGGAGCGAGAACTTGAGATTTGAAATGGGGAAAAGTTTTTCCCACAAATGGATAATTTGTATGGGTTGATTTGTAATTTTGGAAAAGAATAACAAGTTTTGAAATTGTTAATTTAGTCTGAATTGATCTTAATTATTTTTTAAAATTTCAAAATATACTAGTTTTTAAAACATTAAGTTAATGAGCAATTTTTCACTCAGTGTGATCGATCGATGACCCCGGTCAAGATAAACTCAATACCAATGCCAATTGCAAAGACTCAGTTGAAGTTGTAGTTGACCCTATGAGCTCATTCATCCCTACTTCTACCTAAATCAATGTAGGTAATGTTAATCCTAACATTAGGTTAATGAGATCGATCGACGATCCGGGTCGGGATGAACGCAATACCAACGCCAATTGTAAAGACTCAGTTGAAGTTGTAGTTGACCCTATGAGCTTATTCATTCATCCCTACTTCCACCTAAATCAATGTAGATAATGTTAATCCCAACATTAAGTTAATGAGATCGATCGACGACTCGGGTCGTGATGAACGCAATACCAACACCAATTACAAAGACTTAGTTGAAGTTGTAGTTGACCCTATGAGCTCATTCATTCATCCCTACTTCCACCTAAATTAATGTAAGTAGTGTTAATCCCAACATTAAGTTAATGAGATCGATCGACGACCTAGGTCGGGATGAACACAATACCAACGGCAATTGTAAAGACTCAGTTGAAGTTGTAGTTGACCCTTTGAGCTTATTCATTCATTCCTGCTTCCACCTAAATCAATGTAGGTAATGTTAATCCCAATATTAAGTTAATGAGATCGATCGATGACCCTATTCAGGATGAACACAATACCAACGCCAATTGTAAAGACTCAGTTAAAGTTGTAGTTGACCCTATGAGCTCATTCATTCATCACTGCTTCCACCTAAATCAATGTAGGTAATGTTAATCCCAACATTAAGTTAAGAAAATCGATCGACGACCTGGGTCGGGATGAACGCAATACCAACGCCAATTATAAATACTCAGTTGAAGTTGTAGTTGACCCTATGAGCTCATTCATTCATCTCTGCTTTCACCTAAATCAATGTAGGTAATGTTAATCCCAACATTAAGTTAACGAGATCAATCAATGACCCCAATTGGGATAAACACAATACCAATGCCAATTGCAAAGACTTAGTTGAAGTTGTAGTTAACCCTATGAGCTTATTCATTCATTCCTGCTTCCACCTAAATCAATGTAGGTAATGTTAATCCCAATATTAAGTTAATGAGATCGATCGATGACCCTGGTCAGGATGAACACAATACCAACGCCAATTGTAAAGACTCAGTTAAAGTTGTAGTCGACCCTATGAGCTCATTCATTCATCCCTGCTTCCACCTAAATCAATGTAGGTAATGTTAATCCCAACATTAAGTTAATGAGATCGATCGACGACCCAGGTTGAGATGAACGCTATACCAACGCCAATTGCAAAAACTCAGTTGAAGTTGTAGTTGACCCTATGAGCTCATTCATTTATCCATTCTTTCACCTAAATCAATGTAGGTAATGTTAATCCCAACATTAAGTTAATGAGATCGATTGACAACTTGGGTCGGGATGAACGTAATACCAACGCCAATTGCAAAGACTTAGTTGAAGTTGTAGTTGACCCTATGAGCTTATTCATTCATCCCTGCTTCTACCTAAATCAAAGTAGGTAATGTTAATCCCAAGTTTAAGTTAATGAGAGCTTATTTTAACTCAGAGTGATCAATCGACGACCCGGGTTGGGATGAACGCAATTTCTAATAAATATTCACATCTGTTACAACAGATGACATATCTGATTTAATTATCAAATAGACATTTGAATCTGTTGCGACAGATACTGAGTTGTGGAAATTTTCAAACAGATATTGGTATCTATTGTAATAGATGATATATCTATTTGAAAATCTTTTTTTCCTTTCAATTTTAAAGTAATATTTTGTCCGAGTAAGAGTTACTAGTAAGAGTAAGTACTACGAAATGCGGTAAAAAATGAAGAGTTTCTTTTTCTTGGATAACTCAAAAATGTGTTCATTGAGTAGTCTTATCTTGTCTTTTCAATGTCACTAGTCATCTATTAGAACAGATATATAATTATCAAATGGACATTTGCATCTGTCATCATAGATGACTAAGTTATTGGGATATTTAAAAATATTTTTTTCTTTCAATTTTAAAGCAAGCTTTTGTCTGAGTAGATAAAGTAGTAAGTACTAATTACAAAATACGGTAAAAATGAAGAGTTTTTTTTTGAATAACTCAAAAATGTGTTCATTGAGTAGTCTTATCTTGTCTTTTCAATGTAACTAAACTAAGTCTTCCCCGTTCCCCTCAAATTATTAATGAATATTAATTATATTAATTAATGAATATTGAAACCCACGTCTGCGTACACGATATATCTAGGATTATCTCATCTCCTCAGCTTCAGTTCTAAATTTATTTTATTTATCTCTCATCTTTTTCTTTATCTCGTATTTAGCTGAGGGTTTCACAGTCTTTTCTCTCTTCTCTCTTTTCTTATCTCTTTCTCATAAAGATCCTTTCGGATCTAAACCAATCCATATTTTTCTTCGACTAAAATTGTTGTTTAGATCTCCATTTGATGCTAAAGTTTGTTTCACTACTATTACTCTTTCATTCTCGTCTTCTTCTTTGAAAATTATTTACATCTATTTTTTAAATTTAATTACCATTTACCCATATAATATTTATTTAAAAATTTTGAAGGAACTTTTAAGTGTTGAATAAATAAACCGAAAATTTTTATTACAATATGCGAAAAAAGTATTTGTTGGGAGAAGTTTAAAAGCCTTGATGGCAGTATCATTTTTTTGGTATGTATTTTATTTGTTTCTTTATTGTTTATGCTGTTATTGATGTTTTTGGTGGGGTTGGGGTTGTTGGAAGTTGTGGTATGGTGTTGGAACAAATGATGTTGCTTCTTTATTGTTGATAATGTTGGAACAAATATTGTTGTTTCTTTGTTGTTGATGTTTTTTATTTATTATTTCTTTGTAGTTTATGCTGTTGTTGATGTTGTAATAGACGGAGCAACTGTTAAAACAAATCAAACCACAAGCAAGGCTAGTTTGATATATTCCAACAGACTTCAAATCTGTTGCAATAGACTACAAATCTGTTGCAACAGACTCTACATCTGATGCAGCAAACTGTACATCTGTTGAATAGATAAATAGTGTTCTTTCTGATGAATAATGTTGTAGGTATAAGGAATTGACAGTTGATCAACCTTTCCCCGACCATCATAAGAGGCTGCAGTAAAGATGGGTTCGGAGAAATAAGCTACATGCAGATGGAACCACTTCATATGTGGGAGGTATGTATTACTGATAATGTTATAGTGGAATCACACATAGAGTATACTAATTTTGTGAATGCAATTTTTACCGATTAGTCATAGATCATTCAAATAAGATATCTGCAATTTTACAGTTAAGTTTGGTAGGTTCGAACTGATAAGGCTGAGGGACCATGAATATGGTTGTGATACCCTGTTAAGATTTAATGTCGGTTGTTGCTCATGTTTATTTGTCAAGCATTATAAATGGATATAGTTTTGGTGTTTTTGTAAAAAGATTCAATAGCAATTGGACTAACTTTTAGGGTGTATTAGACTCTGAGAAGGCCTTCAAAGCCTAGCACTACATATAACAAGAACGGAAAACCAATATAGTTATTGCCCTAGCCTAAATTTATATGGTTGGGTTGCTCGGGGTGATGATTATATGCCAGTAGATACGGTAGGAGAATTCCTTCGAGGGAAAATAGGTGGTTGATGAAAGACTATATCATCTGAGAACTAATTGAAGAGGAGACAGGATAGAAAGTAAGAATTCTAGCGAATCTGGCTGATGAAATTATCTAAAAACAACATGAGAAATCTGAATCAAGTTCAACTATGAAAGTATATCCAGCAATGTAAATTCGTCTGTTGTCTCTCTAAAAGAAAAATAATACAGATGGACACTTTGTTAGGGAGATGCGACTAGGTTGCATGGTCGGGATTATCACCTAGATAGAAAATAGTAGAAGTCCAAGAAAGCATCCTTACGAGCATCGAGGGTTGAAATGATGTACAGTAAGTCTAGAAAACTTGTGCCAATAGCAACTGGAGTTAAAGTAAGGAATCTCAGCAAAGGCGGCAATTTCTAAATTTTAAATTACATCCCACGCCTTCTTATTTGGGGTTACGATTAGGTCCACTGTTGTTGACCTGATGGAAACCACAAATGTGATTGAAAAACAAATTGAGTATCATCACTTCCATAGAAATATGGTTATAATTGATTGTGTTTTATAGCCTTAGCATACTTTCAACATTTCTTGGAGAAGATCAGAGGCTTGCTCTAGTTTATGAATTTCGATAGTTTTCAAGCTTGCATCCAGCTTGTTGATTCTGTATCCAATCTTGTCGTTGCCTTCTTTGAAGTTGGTCAAGAATTTTTGGTATCTTGTAAGATCGATCAAGAACACCACCTTCAAAGTTGTGGCATTTTAGAAGGCCTTCAGAACACTCTTTTCATAAGCCATAAAGGATACATGGAGGGTCGCTGTATTTGTTTTAGGTCAAAATGTATTGATACACACTCAAGATGTAGTCCCAACCATTGAACATCACATTTTTATCGAGTGTTGCTCAATGTAGCTTGCTTAACCAATTTGATAAATTAATAAGCGAGGATTTACATAGCGTGTGATCTAAACTGGCTTGGTAGAGTCGATTTAGATCACAAGCTACGTAACTCCTCGCTTATTAATTTATCAAATTAGTTGAGTAAGATGTATTGAGAAACGCTCGATAAAAGTGTGTTGTTTGACTGTTGGGACCACATCTTAAATGTGCATCAATATATTTTGACCTAAAATAGACACATCGACCCTCCATGTATCCTTTAAGGCTTCTGAATAAAGTGTTCTGAAGGCCTTCTTCAATGCTACAACTTTGTAGGTAGTTTTCCTGTTCGAGCTTACAAGATATCAGGAACTCTTGACCAACTTTGAAGACGGCAACGACAAACTTGAATACAGAATCAGCAAGTTGGATGCAAGCTTGAAAATTATCAAAAATCACCAACTAGAGCAAGCCTCTGATCTTCTCCAAGAAATATTAAAAGTATGTTAAGGCTATAAAATACAATCAATTATAACCATATTTCTGTGGAAGTGATGATACTCAATTTGCTTTTCAATCACGTTTGTGGTTCCCATCAGGTCAACAGCAGTGGATCTAATCGTAACCACAAACAAGAAGGCGTGGGGTGCAATTTAAAATTTAGAAATTGTCGCATTCGCTTAGATTCATTACTTTAACTGCAGTTGCTGTTGGCACAAGTTTTTTAGACTTACTGTATATCATTTCAATCCTTGATTCCCGTAAGGCTATTTTTTTGGACTTCTACTATTTTCTATCTAGGTGATAATCCCGACCACGCTACCTAGTCGCATCTCCCTATAAAAGTGTCCATCTGGATTATTTTTCTTTCAGAGAGACAACAAACAAATTTACATTGCCGGATACACTTTTATATTTGCACTTAATTCAGATTTCTCATATTGTTTTTAGATAATTTCACAGGCCAGATTCACTAGAAGTCTTAATTTCTACCCTATGTCTCCTCTTCAATTAGCTCTCAGATGATATAGTCTTTCATCAACTCCTCTTTCCCTCACAGGCATTCTCCTTCGGCTCCTTCTGGCGTACAATCCTCTTATCGATCAACCCTTCCATATAAATTTAGCTAGGGGAATTTCTATTGGTTTTCCATTCTTATTTGATATAGTATGAGGCTTATAAGGTGTTCTTAGAGTCCAATGCACACTTAAAGTTAAGTCCAAGCGCTATTGGTTCTCTGCAATTACACCAAATATTGATCCCTTCTCAAAACTTGACACACATAAACACGTGCAACAACCATCAGTAATTCGTAACAGGGTATCTGGACCATCTTCATGAGGCCCTCAACCTTGTCAATTCAAACCCATAAAACTTTACAATGCAGGATCTTGTTTGAATGTTCAGTGCCTAATCGGTTAAAAACTGCATTTATAAAAATATTGTTCTTTGTGTGTGTTGTCTCGGTGAACTTATCAGTAATACTTCTTAACTCACACACATATGATAGTGGATCCATCTGCACGCACCTTATTCTTCCTAGCTCATCTATGGCTTAAATTGAATAAATAGATGACTGGCAAGTTGTAACAGACGCCACATCTGTTGGAATAGCAAATTGATATATCCATCTGTTGCAACAGATTGTCAATATGTTGTAAGTTATCTGACAGATAGATTAAATTTTGCAACAAATTACTCATCTATTAGATTTATTTTAAAGCAATTTTCTTTTCTTTCCAAAATACAATAAAAAGATAAAATGTCGTATTTAGATCCATTTTTTTAATTTATATATTTGAAAAGTCACCAGTTTTATTTAATTAAGGGATATATAAACAGTTGTGGCTTCTTGTTTGACTATTAGTCACCCCTTCCAATTCAATCATTTATAAAAAGGTAAAAAGGTCCATCCGGCCTCCTTTTCTTACTTTTTATCTCTCACTCATTCATTCTACTACACTTGCAGTACAAATATGGCAGATCCAGATTCATACAAGAAGATTCATATGGAGTCTTTGCGGGAACTTCAAAGGTAGTTTGATGACCTCCAGAGGGATTTGGCCGACTTTGGAGCAAGGTTGAGAGGGCGGCCCTGCTACTGCTGCCGGATGAAAATGGACCGGTTGACAATAATAATAGTAATAATAATAATAATAATAATAATAATAATAATAATAATAATAGTAATGATAATAATAATAGTAGTAATAATAATTAGGTTAGGTTTTTTCTTTCTGTTAGCGTATGTATTGGTTTGGTTTGGTCGACTTTGAATTTTTAATTCTTATTTAATATTTAATTATCATTTTATTTATTCCATATTCTCAATATTTCGACGGTTGGAGGTAGGGATTGAGCACTCGTGGCAACAGAGGGCGGGTGGTGAAAAGTCATGATACTCCTAACAATGATTCGTTAATAAATAATAAGGAACTAAATGATATACACAATCTATAAGCGTAAAAGATAATTTAATTTAAAAGAAGTCGCATTATTGGATTATATGATGATTGTTAAGGAAAAGGTGAATAGTCGTGACTGTGACTTTTTGTCTAACACATTCAACAAACAAAAACAAACAACGCTGCTAATGCATCAAATTCCTTATCTGTTGTGACTAATTAATGAGTTGTTAGAAGAAATCAAAAAAGCTTCAAATAATGGTTGCAACAGATGGGTTATCTGATGCAACAGATATACAATCTGTTGACATAACTCAATAAAAATAATGGTTATTATTTTATTAAAGAAACGGTTATTGCAAACTAGGTGTCTTAAAAGTCATGACTTTTCATAATAATAAAAAACTCACCAGCTTGATTTAATTAAGTCATTTCTTTTCACAGAAAATAATAAGAAGATAAATGATAAAACATAATTTAAAACGTAAAAATCTCATCAAAAATATTCTTGTTTTTAAATCTGTTTAATTAATTTATATGATAAAAAGGTCAGCAAATTTGGATTAATGATATGATGATAATTTTTTTTGAAAATAAGATAGATTATATGTTGCAACAAATATATTATCTGATGCAACAAGTTATCTATTATTGCATCAGATGATATATCTACTATCACAGATGATTTATCTGATCCAACAGATATATAATCTGTTGTCATAACTTAGTATAAAAATGATTCTTGGAAAGAACTAATTATTAATAATAGTAAGCTAAAATGTCATAACTTATTGCAATATTGCTTAATTTAATTAAGTCATATTTTTTTACAATAATCAAGAATGTCGTTAATAAATAGAGGAGAACAGTTGCGTCTTTAAATCTACTTTATAAATTTATATAATTAAAAAGTCAGAAAATTTGATTGTCATGATGATAATTTAAAAAAAGATATATAGATTCTATGTTGCAACAGATATATTATCTGATGCAACAGGTTATCTATCTGTTGCAACAGATGATATATATGTTGTCACGGATGAGTTATCTGATGCAATAGATATATAATCTGTTATCACAAGTTAGTATAAAAACGGTTTCTGAAAAGTCATGACTTATCGTAATATTGCTTAATTTAATTAAGTCATAACTTTTTACAATAATCAAGAATGTCGCTAATAAATGAAGGTGAATAGTTAATTAAAAATTCATAAAATTTAGATGTCATGATGATTATTTAAAAAAAAATAAATATATATATATATATATATAGGTTATATATTGCAACAGATATATATCTGATACAAGGGATTATCTATTTGTTGCAATTATCTATTGTCACAGATGAGTTATCTGATGCAACAGGTATATCATCTGTTATCACAACTCAATATAAAAACGATTCTCGAAAAGAACTAGTTATTAATAATAATAAGCTGAAAAGTCATGATTATCACAATATTGCTTAATTTAATCAAGTCATAACTTTTCACAGTAAGCAAGAAATGTCATTAATTAATAGAGGTGAACAGTTGCGACTTTTTTTCTAACACATTCAAGTTCAATCCTCTATAAATAGGTCCCTCCTTACTCAATCGTTCATTCTACTGCACTCTATTTATTCCTTGCTCTTGTTATACCTTCAACTACTTTCTCTTCAAAGACTTGATAGCTTTTTCCTACCTCTGGTAAGTTTTCTATATGTTCCTCTTCCTGTCACTTTGTCATTCAATTTGAAATACTTGAATGATCGATTCTTGTTTTTTATCTTCACTTTTGCCTGAAAGCGTAAGAATGTCTCATTAATTATAACTAACCATTCCATTAAATAATTTTGAAATAAATATAGAATGAGAAAGATATATATGATATAGAATCAAATATAGAACTATAATAAAAAAGATTTTAATTTTTGTGTAAATATACGTTGTATTACGTTCGAATTTTTTTTCTTTACTTTTGTTTTTACGTGTGTGTTTTTTCAACTTATGTGTTTTCTCTAGATATGGTTGATCCAGTGTGGGATGTTGCTATTTTACAAGACACCATGCGGGAACTGCAGAAGGAGGTTCATGATTTGCAGTGAGAGTTGCCGCCGTCTGGGTAAGGATGCTGCGGGAGATCCGCAGGCTGAGGAGGGCGCTACTGCTGCCAGGTGAAGATTGGCCAGTTGGCCATACAAATAATAATGATGTTAATAATAATTAAACATTTTCTTTTCTTTTACCTATGTATTTTTATTTTTTTGTTTAATAAAAAATTTATGTTCGATGCATTTGACGTTTTAATTCTTATTTAATGTTCATGTTGTCTATTTCTTTTTCTCAACAAATGACATGTCTACAATTAAGGAATAATTTGAATCCAGTATCAATTGCAAGAGATCAACATATGAGTTATCTGTTGGGTTTGTGACATGAGCTGTGTTTTGTTGTTCGAAATAGATTATTCATGTGTTGCAACAAAATAATTATATGTTGCAACAGATTACTTGTCTGGTGCAGCAGATTACTTGTTTGTTGCAACAAACAACTAATCTGGTGCAACAGATTATTTATTTGTTGCAACAGATTAGTAATTTGGTACAACAAATTATTAATCTGTTAAACCAGATAACTAATTTGGTGCAACAGATTATTAATCTGTTGCAACAGAATACCCATGTATGCGATTCATATTATGGACACCTAGAACCATAATCATGAATCTAACATGTGTCTACTGTTGTAACAAAATATTTATCTGGTGCTATAGATGATGGATCTGTTTAAACAGATTGCTCTTATGTTGCATTCATGTTCGCGTGCTAGCTATTGTTGCAAAAACAGCACACTAACAGTTACCCAGATGACAAATTCAACTAAAAAATAAAATTTGACTTACCAAAGTCTCCTCTCAAAGTAAATGCCAAAGCTGAAAGTGATGTATAAAATAAAATTTGACCTAGAAATTGATCAAAGAGCAACAGTTGCGGTAACAACAACAACAACAATGGGCAACAAGAAGAATATGAAGATGATAATGAAGTATAAAATGATGATAATGAATCAGAAGATGATGAATAAAGCAGCAGCAACAATGAGCAACAAATATCACGAAGAGAGAAAAAATAATAACGGATGAGAATAGAGAAAAAACATCTTTTTCTTTCATTTTTCATTATATTAACTAACATTTGGATCAAAGTCTAAATTTAAAAACTTATGGGTTATTTTAAAATTTCTCAAACTTTCTTAATCCAGAATTAAGTAATTGTCACCCCCACTCAATTATTAAGATTTGTGTCACCTACACCTTATTTTAAAATTTTTTTATCACTTGTAGCACAAAACCCTTAGTAGCCACAGCAATACACTATGAGTATTATTATAGTAGTAGGTAGTAAAAATAATAATATAATACAATAAATGATGACGACAACAACAACAAGAAGAACAAGAACAAGAACAACAACAACAACAACAATAACAACAGCAACAACAGCAACAACTGCAACAACAACAACAACAACATCATATTAGATTTATATATATAATATATCTTTTAAGGAGTCCTAATGTATATATCCTGATAAACCTTATCAATATGCTTTAATCTTATCAGAAAAATTATCAATTAGTTTAAATATTTAAACTAACTTACTGCTCCTTTTGTAGCAAAATTTCAGATGGTTTACATTAAATTTTTAAATGAACATCTAAATTAATAAGCAATTTAGGTTTCTCTTTTTCGGTGGAGGTTTACATATATATTATATTAAATATTTGTTAATGTAATAAAACTTACTTAAACTATGGAAAAAGAAAATTCTAATTTATGTTTTGTAACCAAAAGAAGAAGATAAAAGAGAAAATTATGAAAGAAATAAACTATGATTAATAATAATAATAAATAATAATAATTGTTATATTATATTATTAATTTTAATATTTATCTCAATCTAAATATATAGATTATAATATAAATATGTATTACATATTAAAAAATGAGGATAAGGTAGAATAGTAACTAATCTTGTCTTAGCAAATATATAATATTTAAATTTGAATTCAAATGAAATTTGAATTGAAATGGAGTTCTAAATACTCTTAGAAAAATATATTTTATATATTGATAAACTATCAAGTGTCAATTTATTTTAGCATATATGCTATTACTAATATCGAATTATCACATCAAATAATCTAATTTTTATGTTCAAAATCAACTAATAACTATTAATTAGTATCTTTATTATCCTAAAGAAAAAAAATCCAGACTAAGTTCAAGCATGTTATCTCTCCAACAAAAATTTACTTTTTGTGTATTTGAAAATAATTTGTGATACAAAAGAATTAGTTCACTGTTGAAACGAAACAAAATATATAAGCTTTTTTTTTATCAAACATATAAGCATACTCTGTTAAAAATGATGATAAATTCATATACAAAGATTAAGAGTAAACATTCAGTAATATATTTTCAAGAAAACTTTTGATATAGAATTGATATGTGAATTCAGATAAAACAATTACATAAATTTTAACAAACATGAAAGCAATAGAAAGAGATAAAGATAGAGTTACATGATTATGATGCAAAAAAAAAAAAAAAAAGACAATAATATTACTTCGTAAGTTGAATCATTGAAAAAAAATGAGATATTAATATCAGTTTAAATTGATAGACCTTAAATAGTAACAGAGAAAGATGAGAATAAAAATACAAAATAATAAAAAAGAAAACGAGCAGGGTGATGAATATTAAGATGGAGGGAGAGGATAGAGAATTGTGGTGGTTGGGGAAAGACAGGGAGTAGGGTGGCGGAATGATGGATGTAGGCGGATTGGGATTGAGGGTAGAAAAAAATTTAAAAATTTTAAAGTTAAGAAAAAAATTTGTGATCAAGGAAATAGTTTCTAACAATAAAAAAATAAATGCTTTTGGATTGTGTAGAGGTTGGAGTGGGTGGTGGTATGTAAGGGGGAGGGGGGCTGGGGTAAAGAAAAATAATTTATTTAAACAACAACAACAACTACAACAAACCTAGTATATTTCCACATAGTGAAGTCTGGGAAGAGTAAGATGTACGTAGTCCATACCACTACCTCCGGAGTAAAATATATTTTTTTGATTTGGAAGGGCTGGCTAGGGATAAGAGGTGGGTGAGGTAAGATTTTTTTTTATATAAAATATTAAATATTTAAAAATAAAAAGGTGAGGGAAAAGGGGTTTGGGGGTGGGGGGTGAACGTGGAAATTGGTGGAGTAGATCATTTTGAAAGTGGTTTGAGAGAATTTAATAAATAAATACTTAAAAATATTAATAATAGAATCAAACACAAAAAAACTATAAAAAATAGAACAATCTAAAAATTTGAAATAAAATAATAAAATTGTAGGTGCTTAGTTTTTGAATTGAGAGTGTTGAAATTTAAATTTTAAAGGTTTTATAAGTTGCAAAATTAAATTCTTTTGGCGTTTGAAATACAATGAAAGATGAGAATTTTTAAAATGAACGGAGTTTGTTGTTGAAGTTAAATTAATAGACAAAAAAAATTAAAGTGTGAAATGAAAAGAAATGTAATTACATTCCTTAATTGATTAAAATCATAAAGGTAATAGTCCACAATAAAATTAACTAGTATTTAAAATTTCATATTTTATTATTTTTAAAAATTAGTTAATGAAATATGATTAAATAAAACACTAATGTTATTTCTTTTCATATAAACATATTTAAAATAATTGAAAATGTGATTAGTTATTAAGTATTAGTTGCAATTTCCCTTTTAGTAATTATTTTAAATTTAATATTTCATAATTAATTTAAAATATGATGAAAATGAATAATATATTATTTTAATATGAATAAACAAATATTTTTAATGAATATCTTTAAAAGATTATTCCGCACATTGCGGGGTATCTATACTACTTCACTATAAAACAAATATATTTATAATATTTTATCTATTTTCTTTTTTTAGTTTATTTTAAAAAGAATCTCTTTCCTTGCTTAACAATTTTTTAATTTTAATTTTACAAATGCCATAAAGTTAAAAGAACATTTTAATATATTTATACAAGTAGTCACTATCAGATTTGAATAAATAATGTTCGTTCATTTTAATATTTGTCTCATTTTAACTTTACATGATATTTAAAATATTAAGAAAATTTAAATTTATTTTATTAAGAGTACTCAATACTTCCTCTATTTCTAAATAAATATTTTATTTGAGTTGGACACGTCATTTAACAAACTAACTCCTATAAAATAAAGAGTAATTTTACTAACTTGTTCCTAATTAAATTTACCTCTTTTTAAATTGAGTAAATACATAATTATACCACTGATGTTGTCCGAGATTTTTAAAAAGACACTTAAACTTTTAATACCACCTATTACCCCACGATTCTTATTTAATTCCTTGTAAATACATCATTTTGACTTATTTTTTGTCTCTGCGTGTAGTCACGCATGCCAGACGCATGAACAATTAAATGTGATTCAGTTACCCAATTTAACTCTACCACGTGTCAATTAAACATCCCAAAAATGAAATTCTCTTCTTCTTCTCCTCTTTAAAACCACGAACCTCCTTCCAGTTGCCATTAACGACTATTTTGAAGAAAAGTTTTGCCTCTTTGTCTAATATTTTCTCAACAAAATCAACCTTAAAAGGTAAGATGTTTCCATTTATGTTGTAATTTCTAAAGAAATTCAGTCCTAAAATCTTTAGTTTCGTCTTAATTTTTTTGAAATCTTGTTAAATTTTGTGTCTAGGTATTTGCCGAAAATAGTTTTACAATGTCAAATGCAATCTTGAATCAAATTTGTAATGACGAGAACGATCCCATGTTGCGTGTAAAAATGCGACGTAAACATGGAGACTTACTGTCAATGCAAACGTCATTGTCGGAGGACAACCCAGCTAGAAGATTTTGGTCTTGTCCACGTTATCGTGTATGTCCCATACATGTTTTCTTATTTTTCCTCTTGTTTCTGTTCAATTGATTTGTTTATGCTCCTTTTAGGAGAAATCATGCAACTTCTTTAGATGAAGGGACCCGAAAAAGATTGATTTATGATCGAATACAGTTATTTTTAGATTAGCGAAGAGAATCAAGGAGTTGAAAGAAGCATTGGCATTTTATGAAAGTAATGGCAAATGGGTGGTGAAGAAGGAGAAGAAAAGCAAATGTTGTAATTGGAAGCTCATCGTTATAATTGTCGTAGTGTTTTTTCTATTTTGGACTAGCATTGTCAAGAGAACGGATGATAAATGTAGCTGTGTACAATTAAAATTGTCATAGTCATTCTCTTGTTCTACAAAATAGTGTTCGTCTTTTCTCTTGTTGGAATAGTAGTTGCTTAACAAATTGAAATTTTGATTGGTTGTGTAACACTAAGTGTTCGTTTTTTCTCTTGTCGGAATAGTAGTTGCTTAATAAGATGGAATCTATTTTGTATCAATATATTGTATAATACTTTTGCAATCTATTTTGTATCAATATATTGTGATATTGACAATATTTGTGAGCATTCAAAACGTAAAGTGCAGTGAATAGACTAACAAAGCAACCATAATGAGAGAAAATGAGAACTTCATTTAACACATTCATAGTTTCAATTTAAACAACAAAACTTGTTTTGTCTGGTACCTAACACAACATACCTTAATACCTAAAGGTACCTAAAAAAACAAACTGCCCAAAACATTGTTTGATTGCTACAAAACAAGAACAAAAGCCTATCACCATTAGCAAAACATATAAAAAGTAATTGTTTGTGATAATATCAACAATCTCCACCAAAATATACACATCATATCAGCAAGATCTACTTCTATGGCACATGATTCATCCTAGTTGAAATGTTTTTTCCTTGAGTTTTGGGAGCAGCTGCAGACCTCGTTTGAATAACCTTTTCAGTCCTCATTTTTTCAAGTTTGCTATTGGTAATGGCCGACTTCTCTTTCCATTTGAATCCTTGTCTTGGTGTGTAGCCAATATCATCAGTCATAACTTCAGACCTCTTTGTGCCATTTGCACCTGTGCTAATGACTCTTCTACTTGACATTCCAGGCTGCACAAATAAATTACAGAAATTATAAGGCAATCTTCAAAAATTTCAGACTGCACAAACAAAAATTCTACAAAGTACTTACATTAAGAGTGGTAAATCCATCTTCAGCTTGGTATATTCCAATCCCCACCATCTTTGACCTTTCAAAGGTCTTGTATGTCCTCTACTGTTGTCCTCATGGTTTTGCCTATGAGGAGGAACACTCCTTCCTTTACCCCTTCTACTGGCAGAACTGGTTTGGCTCTCTTGATTTATTCCTCTTCCTCGACCACTTGACATATTTAGAATACTTGAACCATCTGAAACACTGTCTTTTCCTCTACCTCTTCCTTTAGTATCACTTGCAATGTTTATGGTGGCCTGATTATTGAGATATTAGTACATATAATTAAAAAAAATTAATAGTAATAAATAAATAAATAAATATACCTCTTGCTGGTAAGATGTTCCAGGTGAATGACTTGGACCACTGTCCCTTGCTCTCCCTCTTCCTCTACCAGTAGAAGCTCCATCTTATGTTTTAAGATGTTAGTCCTTGTCCTTGTACTTAACAGAATGTATATTAGATAATGATTATACAAATACTTGTGCCTGAGAAGATGTTCCAGCTAATTGATTTGTACCAGGTTGATCTCTTGAAGGACATGATCTTTTATTATGTCCCTGAGTACCACATTTGCTATAAGTAATTACAGTACCACATTTGCTAAGTTTTTCAGTTTTTCTACTTTCATCAGCCTCATTTCTTCTAATTTTATGTGGTCTTCCAGGTAGTTTCCTGATCTTTGGTGGCTTCACAGTAGGATTATTTGATATTGGCGACATTTTCATATTATTCATTGGTTGAATAAAATGAGCATATATGTTGAGGTAGGTATCCTTGTGATAACATATGTCTAAAAAATTAATGGGCTCATATTTCTTGTGGTGAAGGGCAGCAACACCATGAGGACAAGGAATGCCACTAAGCTGCCAAGCTCTGCAACTGCAGCTTCTACTAACAATGTCAACAGTATGAGTACAACCCCTGTCAACCATCTCAAAACCCCTTTCCCATTTCAAGACAAATTGCACTGCATTGACTTGTCAATATTTTTTTGTAAAATCTGTAAAGCCATGGAAGAAATATCAGTGATCCAAGTATTTGGAAACTGTCTCAACTTACCAATTCTTTTCATAATTTTCACCCTAATCTCCTCAAGCATTGGGATGATTGTTTTAAACCTTGCAGGAAGTACCCATGCATTAAAACTCTCTGCCATATTGTTGTCTACAACATCACATTTGCAATACTCTTCAATGTATCTTTTACACCATCTCTTCAAATTATACCACAAAAGATCATCCAAACAATCCCTCCCCAACATCTTTATTGCTTCTATATTCTCCTTCAATTCTACTTTAAATGTGAATTTTGCAATCTTCCAAAATACTCTTCTCCTTTCTATACATTTCCAGAGTTTAGACCAATTAGCAAGAACATGTCTTGCACATTTTCTATGTTCAACCAACAACCACTCTTTTACAGCTATTTCCAGTCCCTAACAAAACAAAATAAGTATACTAATTTACCAGCAGTTGTTAAAGAAAGAGAAAAAAAGCAAACAGTTGTTAAGAACAGAGTCATACCTTTTGCATATCAAATATGATGCTCAATTGATGACCTTCTCCAAGATCAAGGTCATTTTTTAGCAGTTCAACAAACCAACCCTATGTAAATTGATTCTCAACCTCAACAACTTCCCAGGCAATAGGCAGCATTTGGTTGTTTCTATCTCTGCAAACAGCCACCAACATTTGACCTTTGTACACACCTTTGAGGAAACAACCATCCAAACCAGCCAACCTTCTACCTTCAAAGAATGCTTTCTTTAAAGCATAAAAGCACACATAAAAACCTTGAATGATTAACTATCCAGTCTCATCAGCAGCTCCAACTTTGACAACACAAGTGCTACCTGGATTAGTCCTCAAAATCTCATCCCTATAATAAAAAATCCTACCATACTCCACAATGTGATCACCCATAATCTCTTGAAGCACTTTATACCTTGCTCTTCTCACAGTTGTTACACCAACATGGATATCCAACTCTTTTCTAATAATCTCCTGTAACTGGACAACTCTATTATTTGGTTATTGAGTAATTCTGTCTTTATACTTATTTGCTAGAAACTTTGAGTTGCAAAGATAGTTAAAAGTTGATCTTAAAGAAACATGAATAGGGTTGTATCTTTTAACAGTAAAATCCCCACTACTCTTATCTTTGCTAACACACAACAACCAAGGGCAAGTGTCTTTGCAGCACCTCACTCTAACTCTAGAAGGCTCATTCACATACTTTTCAATTTGAACCTTTTCTTAAATTGCATATCTGGTTACTGCTAGCCTAAACTCCTTTACACTTGAAAAAACCAACCTTAATTCCCAAACAATTTTTTCATAAGTTTCATAAAAAATAACTCTATTTTTTTCATTCGTTCTTCTCACATGTTGTTGCACTACTTTATCACCATCTTCACTATCTCCCCAACCTACTTCATCATCTAATTCAAAGCTATGAGCTTCACCACTTGGGTAGTAAGGTTCATCACCTCCTAGTTTACCAACTAGGCTATCCCTAGTGCCAATATTTGACTCCTCATACCCTATATCTGGACCCTTTTCACCAACATTAACCTGTTCAGCTGTTGTATCTCTACTTTTTCTTTGTGACCTATTGAAATTTCTTTTACTAGCCCTTATATCAATATATTCTTGATGGACATCACTGTCAACATCACTGTCCAGACTAATACTCTCTTCTGAATCTGAATCATCCTCTAAATCATCATCACTTGGATCCTCATCTACTGTAGGGTCAAAAGACTTGGAAAGTATATTAGAAGGAGAAGGCTTTTCATGAGGGTTGGAAGGGAATTTAAGAGTAGAAGGCTGAAAATTAAGGCTAGAAGATCACCCTCATTAATAGGGTTCAAATGTTCCCCACCTACCCCATTGTCAGTTCCATTGGGGAAATACTCTAATTGAATGGGGCCTGATTAGGTTCAGTCACCCCATGTGAAATATACACCTCAAGTTCATCCCCATGTTTTAACATGTTGACAATGTCAAAAATAACCTTATCATACTTAATTTCTACCAAATAACCATTTCATTTAACAAAGAAATCACATTGAGTTAAATATCCTAGATATTTAATGTAGTCTCTTAACTCAAAGTAGGACATCATATCAACATCTTTATCGAAAAACTCAGTCACAGACCCACCAATATATTCAGGTGGGGGACCAAATTCTATTTCACCCTTATGATACCATCTTAAAGTTATAAGCACAAAAGCCATTGAAAGATACTTGAAAAAGCAACAATTCAATCACACAAACACATTGAAATCAGTAAACAAAGAAAAAAAACCCCACCCCACCCCAGCCACCCCCACTTGAACACACCCAAAAAGAATTCTAAGTTGTACATACTACTACAACACCGTAACAGTAACAACAACAAATGCAAAAAATTGACAAACATCCAAAAAATATATAAGTCAATATGTTCATATTTGCATCAATTTCAGTAAATTATGTTTCCCCCCTAAAAAAACACAACTTCGAAGAATTCATCAAATCGACAAAATTAATCATAAACGTTGTACATGCATAAGTCAATGTGTTCATATTTGCATCAATTCACTAAATTATGAGCTAAAAAATATGTCCCCCCCCCCCCCCCCAAAAAAAAAACAAAAAAAAAACCCCCCCCCCCCCAAAAAAAAAGCACAACTTCAAAAAATCTATGATTAAAGAGATTAAAACTACAATACAGAAAATCCTAACCTGTAAAATCCTCACTCCTAGGTTAATACGTTTTCTCCCAAACAAATTTTTCTCCCAAACATCTTCGATCTCCTTCGAGTGTGAGCTTAGAGTCTAAGTTGCGACAGATAGGAGAGAAAAATTGAAGAAGAGAGAGAGAGAAATGGAAAATAAATCGTTTCAAATGATTCAGATATTTTATTATAATCGGGTCGGGTTATTGGGTTAAACCCAACCTTTTTAACCTTTTAATAATTAAATTATTATTTAAAAAGAGAGTGCAAACCACGCGCCTAAGGGTTGTTGCAGAATATGGTCAAAATGGTGTATTTACAAGGGATTAAATAAGAATCGTGGGGTAATAAGTGGTATTGAAAGTTTAAGTGTCTTTTTAAAAATCTTGGACAACATCAGTGGTGTAATTATGTATTTTCTCTTTTAAATTTGCATTAGTTACATTTATCTAAATACGGATAATTTGTCTAGCATGGCTAATTTATTCTGAAAAGTTTAAACAAGTACTCATTTAGAAATAAAATTAAAATATAAAAAAAATACTTATTTAGAAATAAAGAATATAATATAATAATAATAAATATATGCAAGGCAATAGTCCCTACTCCCTAGATATCTAACTTTCCATCTGTAGTACTATTATTTACACAACAAAAATAACAACAGACCTAGTGTATTCCCACAAAGTGGGGTCTGGAGAGGGTAAGATGTACGCAGTCCATACCACTACCTTCGAAGAAGTATAGAGGTTGTTTTCGATAGACCCCCGGCTCAAGATAAAGAATAGTAGACATGAGGATGGACGACATAGCAGAAATAGAAATAACAGACACATAATAACAGAGATAAGGCGTAAGGAATAATAAAACATAAATCAGAGAAATACGCACTAAGAGATATAAGGCAACAAGCAATAAGGAAAAAGAAACTGAGAAATTATGAAAAATACAGCCGCGTAGAAGTAATAAACATTCACAAACCATAGGCACCTATGTGCACAGTCCTAATAGTACTAGCACGCTAGCCTTCTACCCTTATCTGCGACCTTCAGACCTTCCTATCTAAGGTCATGTCCTCAGTAAGCTGTAGCTGCTCCATGTTATGTCTGATCACCTCCCTCCAGTATTTCTTTGGTCTACCTCTACTCCTCCTGAAGCCATCCAAAACTAGTCTCTCACACCTACGAACTGGGGCACCCGCGTCCCTCATCATCACATGCCCAAACCATCTCAGCCTTTCTTCCCGCATCTTGTCCTCCATTGAAGCCACTCTCATCATCTCTCGGATAATATCATTCCTAACCCTATACCCTCTAGTAAGCTCACACATCCAACGCAATATCCTCATTTCCACCACCCTCAACTTTTAGATGTGGGAGTGCTTGACTGGACAACACTCTGCTCCATACAACATGACTGGATGGACTGTCACTCTATAGAATTTGCCTTTAAGTTTAAGAGGCATCTTCTTATCACACAACACTCTCGAGGCAAGCCTCTACTTCATCCAACCTGCTCCAATACGATTAGTGACATCCTTATCAATCTCACCATTCCTCTGGATCAGAGATCAAAGATACTTAAAACTATCCCTCTTACAAACCTCCTGGGAGTCCAACCTCACCACTACATCGTCCTCCTACCCCGAGTCACTAAACTTACATTTCAATTACTCTCTCTTGGACCTACTCAACCTGAACCCCTTAGATTCAAGGGTTTGCCTCCAAATCTCCAATTTTTTATTCACGCCCCTCTGCGTCTCATCAATCAGTACTACATCATCCGCAAATAGCATACACCAAGGCACCTCACCTTGAATACTCTGCGTCAACACGTCCATCACCAACGCAAATAGGAATAGGCTTAGAGTCAATCCCTGATGCAACCCTGTCTCGACTAAAAAATGCTCTAAGTCTCCCCCCGCCATCCTCACCCTGGTCTTTTCTCCATCATACATATCCTTAATAGCTTTGATGTACGCCATCGGGACCCCTCTCACCTCCAAGTACCTCCAAAGAACCTCCCTCGGGACTTTATCATACGTCTTTTTCAGGTCGATGAACACCAACTGTAAGTCCCTCTTTCTTTCTCTATACTGCTCCACCAATCTCCTCACTAAGTGGATTACCTCCATC
Organism: Capsicum annuum; assembly: GCF_002878395.1. NCBI lineage: Eukaryota > Viridiplantae > Streptophyta > Magnoliopsida > Solanales > Solanaceae > Capsicum > Capsicum annuum. The sequence goes on along the minus strand of NC_061116.1, from coordinate 23,638,577 downwards.
GTCGAGCGACCAGGCATAAATCCAAACTGATTTTCCAAAACAGACACGACCCTCATCAATCTCCGCTCAACCACTCTCTCCTAAATCTTCATAGTGTGACTCAACGGCTTAATACCCCTATAGTTGTTGCAACTCTGAATGTCACCCTTGTTTTTATATAGCGAAATCAATGTACTCCATCTCTAAGCCTCAAGCATTCTCGTCGTCTTGAAAATGCTATTAAACAAATCCGTCAGCCACCTTAGACCTGCCACATCTCCAAAAATCTATCGAAATCTCATCTGGCCCTGTTGCCCTACCCCTCTTCATCTTACGAATAGCCTCTTTGACCTCCTCAACCTTAAAACGCCTACAGTAGCTGAAATCACGGCTCTTATCCGAGTGCTCCAGCTTCCCTAACTCAAAGTCTTTGTCCTCCTCCTCGTTCAAAAGTCTATGAAAGTACTCATGTCATCTCTTCTTAATGTGAACACCCTCCACCAGAACACTACCATCCTCCCCCTTAATGCACTTCACTTGATCAAGGTTATGCTTTTTCTATTCTCTAGCCTTTGCAAGCCTAAACAACCTCTTTTCTCCTCTAACCCCGTATACAAGCTCTCGAACGTTGCTGACTTAGCAGCTGTAACTGCTAACTTAGCCTCCCTCTTAGCTACCTTGTAAACCTCCCTATTCACCTGTTTCTCTTCTTCATTTGGTTTGATTCGTTTTTATGTATTATTAATTTAGTTTATTGATTTTTAATTTGTAAACGCATTAAATTAATAACTGAATCAATAAGCTATATTCATTATTGATTTTTGATTAATTAATTTTTAATATTTTTAATCTTTAATTGTTTAATTTTTTATTTAACCAATAAGGAAATGTCCTTCTAAATTTTTTTACTCTCCTACTTTCACACACACATATACACACAATACCTTGTCATATTTTTAAAAATTAATCTTAAATGTATTTTGTACATTATTTAAATCTGTTATTACTCCTAGTTTTGGATTCGTCATTAGCCACAGTTACCAATCAGAGCAATAATGCGACAAAACGGTCATAAAATGTGAGCTATTAGCTTTTTATATAAAAGTTTAATGCTTGTGCACTAATTATGTAAAAATGATTTATATTAAAAGCCAACTTATACTATGATAGATCTGCCGCTTCAAATTTATCGCGGTTAGGGGATCTAATCTCTATCCACATGAATTCTGTCTTTTTATTAACAAAACATATTAAATTTATATAAATATTTAATTATGAATTTATCATTATTATGATAAGATATATTAATTTATAATAATCATAAAAATATAATTTATAAACTTCAATACCCTTCCCCATGGTAAATTATAAAAGAATAATACTGGTAAAATCTGTTATGCACGTGAGTTACGAAAAAGGTGCAGAAACATAATACTAATATACACTCCCGCCGTTTCAATTTATTTTATTTTATTATTTTAATATATTTAAAATATATATTTGATAATATTTTCATTCTAATTTATAGCATGATAGAGTTAAATTATAAAATTAAAAATATTATATTATATTATAAATATCTATAATTTAAGATTATAATTTTTTTTAAAAATTTTTTTTATATCATGTTAAAATCAAATAAACAAATAAAAATCATTGCCTCATACTGTATTAATATTTGAGATTCCCCACGATTTTTAGATTCGATACTGACTAACGGACAAAAAAGGAGACAAAACTGTCAGCTCTGAACTGGTATCTTCTTATATAAAAGTTTATTATTTACCCACGAAAATCATGCAAAATTGTTAAAGTATATATATATATATATATATATATATATATATGATATTTTTTAACTTTGAATATATCTGTTAGTTAAATAGGAATATCTATATAATATAATTTTGACTATTTAAAATTTATTTATTTAGATCAAAATAAATTCGAATAAAATGATAGATCTTTGTGATTATGTAAAAAATATTTACTTCAAATTAAATATAAAAATTTAAAATACCATTTAATAAAACCGCAGAGAATAGAATCGATCTGCCGCTTCAAATTCATGGAGCTTAGTAATGGTTCCTTCTCATTATCAAGTACTCTTAAATATTTATCATATTTTATTTTTTTAGGGTTAATTTAATTAATTTCTAAAGTTAAATTAGATTATATTGAAATAATATTTTAAAATTAAAATTTATTTATATTATTGCAAAATTTTTCATATCAAAATTTGAAAAAAGGAAACATAATATAATTATACACCTTAATTTATTATATTTATATAAACTAGATTAGTGTACATGCGTTGTACGTGTACCATAAATTTATATATATATTATGTGTGTGTATACGACGATATATCTCTCCCACCATAAGAAAAAATATCAAAGTCCTAAGATATAAGAGAATGTTTTATTATTAATAAGCAACATTAAACAAAAATGTATAAAATCAACAATACAATTAAACCTAACCTTTACATCAAAAAATTCTCAAACGCGATCAATATTTATCTACCACCTATAAAAACAACCAATCAAAAAACAGAAAAATATTTCAATATTAAAATTGATATCTATTTTGAATTTGTTCCTATAATTTCACTATTCTTAACAAATTTAGCGTAATGCAAGCAAATCACTTGAATTCAAATCAAAAAAGGAAAAGAAAGAAAGTAGAAGTAAAAGAAAGACGATTTTATAAGGTAAAATTTAATTTACTACCTAATATGCATTGCACGTGTATTCATATTAAGGAAGAAAGTTACATGTATTTGTTTGCCCAATTTTAAATATTTAGTCACAAAATTAGATGACATCGTTCGCACGAGAAATATGAGATAATTGACATTTTAATTTAGTTCAAGTAAATCTTAAGGCTTCCTATACAGAACATAATTATACTTAATTTCAACATCCTAAATTAATAAAGTTGTATGAAATATTTACAATTATGTTAAATAGTTTAAAAAAGAAAATGATTTATATAATATAAATTTTACTCGATTTTAAACTTCTAAATTTTATATTGCATACTTTATTAATAGCATGTTTAGCCAAAGCCTCTAAAAGAACTTATTTTTAAAGTACTTTTCAAAAAAGTACTTTAGGTGGAAAGTAGCCTGCGTTTCCAATAAATTAAAAAAAAAATGAGCAGTATTATTGGCGAAAATTTATTTAAAGTAACAAAAAAAGTGATTTAAAAGGTAAGATAATTTATTTAGAATCTATAAATTAAATTTTTTAACTCCGACACGTATAAACATACAATAATGGCATAATAAATATTATAAAAGGAAAAAAGAAACTCTCATGATCGTTGCCTTGATTGAAGAGAAATATTAAAATTATCTATATGGTTCAAATTAATAAGATAAAATATTTTCAAAGTTTCAACTTTCTAAAGTGTTAATTATATTTAATTCACGTATAAAAATATTATTTTTTTCATGATAAATGCTTGCTCCATATCAATAAATTATCATAAAACTTTTAAAACTTCTACAAAAACTAAACTGCTCCAAATAATTAACATTACTCATATTTCATTATTGTCTTTTTACAACTTTTATAAAATTAAACACGAAAAAAAAACATTGCGTATAAAGTCCTAAATATTAGGACTTTTACCTAATTTAACTCAGAAAAATATTAGAAAAATAATTAAAAGTCAAATTAATTAAATGTGAAATTTATTTTTAAAGAATAAAATCATTTTACTAAGGACCCTTGACATGATTTCAAATCATAATCATAAGGGTGATTTGAAGTTGAAATTTTATTTAGACATGTAATTTAAATTTCTTAGTAATTTAAAAATAGATTGTTGTTGAGTTGTGTTACGGATTAGTACATCGGTTGACTTAGTATTAATTTGTGGGGTAGACTTTTTTCGCGAGTATTCCATCTACTTTACTTTTACCTTCCTTTTCCAGTTGTTGTTTTATTACTGTCACCTCTTATGTTGCTTCATATTATTTATCGTACTATCTCCTGTATTTTGACTTGCGTGTCTGCTGTAGTATATTCGTGACTTGCACCGCTCCTTATTATTTGTTTGGCTGTCCTTGGTGCCAGGCCATTAGTGTGCTCTATTTTTCTTACTGTTAGCTTTGTCCTTACCTTGGTTTTGTTTTTTCTCCCTATTTGAGTTTAGTTTTGTTTCTTGATTATTTCTTCTAATTTGTGTGAGCCTTGTATTTTTTGTTGTTGCTTTGTTACTACCATTGTTTATATTTTCTTGTACTAGTGGCTATGGGCGTTGATGGTAGGATAGGGTCATGTCCGAGGGGGTTGGGCCGGAGAGCTGTTGTGGGGGCGGGGGTGGGAGGGAGGCCAAGGTTTGACCTCAGGGGCGGTAGAAAAAAATGTGTGGATAGAGATGGTAGGCTGAGGGTTGGGTCTTGAAATATAGGGACTCTTCAGGGTAAGTCCATAGAGCTTGTGAGGATTCTTAGAAAGAGGAGGATTAATATTAGGTGTGTTCAAGAGACCAAGTGGGTAGGGTCTAAGGCTAGGGATGTGGATGGTTACAAGCTTTGGTACTCTGGGAGCGAGAGACGTAGGAATGGAGTTGGCATCTTAGTAGAAGAAGACCTTAAAGGTCAGGTAGAAGAGGTAAAGAGGATCAGCGATAGGTTGATGACTATTAAGTTGGTCATTGGGCGGTTTACCCTGAACGTGTGTCGTGCTCATGCGCCGCAAGTAGGCTTGGATGGGGAGGAGAAGATGCAGTTTTGGGAGGCTTTGGATGACGTGGTGAGAGGCGTTCCTAGCTTAGAGAAGATTGTTATAGCATGAGATTTCAATGGGCACATCGGGGCGTTACCGGGTGGCTTTGGTGATGTACATGGTGGTTTTGGTTTTGGGGAAAGAAATAAAGAGGGGGTTACTCTATTGGATTTTGCGAGGTCATTTAGGTTGGTGGTGATGAACTTGGGCTTCCCGAAGAAGGACGATCACCTGATCACCTTTCGAAGCACGATAGCCAAGACCCAGATTGACTTTTTGTTGCTTAGGAAAGGGGATAGGGTGTTGTGTAAGGACTGTAAGGTCATCCCGAGTAAGAATCTTTCGACCCAGCATAGGCTCTTAGTTATGGATTTTGGTATAAATAAGGATAAGAAGAGAAGGGGTGAGGAGTGTAGACCTAAAATTAAGTGGGGCGGCTTGACGCCAGTGAATGGTGGGAGATAGGGAGAAGTTGGCAGGAATGGGGGTGTGGGAGTGTAGGGGGGACGTGGATAGTATGTGGGATAGGGTGGCTAGGTGCATCAGGGAGAATGCTAGTGAGGTGTTGGGTATTTCTAAGGGCTGGGCCGGCCATCATCGGGGGGATTGATGGTGGAATGAAGAGGTTAAGAAGAAAGTGGAGACCAAGAAAGGGGCGTATGCTAAGTTGGTTGAGAGTAAGGACGAAGAAGAGAAGCGGGTAAACAGGAAAGAGCACAAGTTAGCTAGGAAGGAGGCTAAGTTAGCAGTTATGGCGGCTAAGACGACAGCTTTTGAGAGCTTGTATGTGGGGTTACAGGAGAAAGGAGGGGAAAAAAGTTGTTTAGACTCACTAAGGCTAGGGAAAGGAAGGGTCGTGACCACGATCAGGTAAAGTGCATTAAGAGGAGGATGGTACATGTTGGTGGAGGACAGCCACATTAAGAATAGATGGCAGTCATATTTTCATAGGCTCTTGAATGACGAAGGGTATAGAGCTATTGTGTTAGGGGAGCTGGAGCACTCAGAGGAGTGTCGAGATTTTAGTTATTGTAGACATTTTAAGGTAGAGGAGGTTAGAGAGGTTGTTCGCAGGATGCGAAGGGGTAAGGCGACGGGGCTTGATGAGATACCTATGGATTTGTGGAAGTTTTCTGGCGAGGCTGGTTTAAGATGGTTGACTGGATTGTTTAACAAAATTTTCAAGACGAAAAAAATGCCCGAGGCTTGGAGGTCTAGTACTATGATCCCTCTTTATAAGAACAAAGGTGATATTCAGAGTTGCAATAACTATAGGGGTATTAAGTTATTGAGTCACTCTATAAAGATTTGGGAGAGAGTGATCGAGGTGAGGCTGAGATGGATAGTGTCTATTTCGGAGAACCAGTTTGGATTTATGCCTGGCCGCTCGACGACGGAGGCAATTCACCTGGTACGGAGGCTGGTGGAACAGTATAGGGAAAGGAAGAAGGACCTGCACATGGTGTTTATCGACTTGGAGAAGGAATACGACAAAGTCCTCAGGGAGGTGATTTGGAGATACTTAGAGGTGAGGGGAGTCCCAGTGGCATATATCAGACCAATTAAGGACATGTATGATGGATCTAAAACTCAGGTGAGGACGGTGGGAGGAGACTCAGAGCATTTTACTGTCTTGACAGGATTGCATCAGGGATCTACTCTTAGTCCATTTTTGTTTGCTTTGGTGATGGATGTGTTGACGCGGCGTATTCAAGGAGAGGTGCCTTGGTGTATGCTTTTTGCAGATGATGTAGTTTTGATTGATGAGACGCGGGGGGAGAGGGGTGTGAATGATAAATTAGAGGTGTGGAGACAAACTCTTGAGTCTAAAGGGTTTAGGTTGAGTAGGAGCAAGACAAAGTATTTGGAATGCAAGTTTAATGACGTGAGGCTGGAGAATGAGGTGGTAGTGAAGTTGGAATCATATGTGGTATGTAAGAGGGATAGTTTCAAGTATCTCAGGTCCGTGATTCAGGGTAACAGTGAGATTGACGAGGATGTCTCACACCGTATTGGGGCGAGATGGATGAAGTGAAAGCTCGCTTCGGGGGTGTTGTGTGATAAGAAGGTGCCGCCCAAGATTAAAGACAAATTCTACAGGGTGGTAGTCCGTCCGGCCTTGTTGTATGGAGCAGAGTGTTGGCTATTTAAGAACTCCCATATTCAAAAAATGAAGGTGGCGGAAATGCGGATGTTGCGTTGGATGTGTGGGCTGACTAGAGGGGATAGAGTTCAGAATGAGACTATTAGGGAGAAGGTTTGTGTGACTCCAGTGGAGAATAAGATGCGGGAAGTCCGATTGAGATGGTTCGGTCACGTGATGAGGAGGGGCATGGATGTCCCGGTTTGTAGGTATGGGAGGGTAGTTTTGGATGGTTTTAGGCGGGTTAGGGGTAGGCCGAAGAAGTACTGGGGAGAGGTGATAAGGCGGGACATAGAGCATTTACAGCTCACTGAGGACATAACCCTAGATAGGAAGATCTGGAAAATGCGAATCAGGGCAGAAGACTAGGGTCAGTTTGAGTCGCTAGTGTAGGGAATTACTTGGTGAGGGTATTATTCTTGTTATGATACCTTATTTCATGCTTTATTATGAATCTGTTTACTTTTCTCTATTTTCTATTACTTGTGGGTGTCGTATTTATGTTATGCCATCTTGTTGCATGCTTTACTATGAATTTGTTTAGTATTCCGTGTCTCGAGCCGGGGGTCTATCGGAAATAGCCTTTCTACTTCTTTAGAGGTAGAGGTATGGACTGCGTACATCTTACCTCCCCAGATCTCACTATGTGGGAATACACTGGGTTTTTTGTTGTTGTTGTTGTTGTTATAAAAGATTTCGTCAATTCTTATACATTCTTACCAAATTAGCAACTCATAGGTCATTAACAAAGTATCATAATATCCGAAGCTGTTGAATTAACAAATTACATACCCCAATATCTCATTTATAAATAAAGAACAGATAAGACATAGGTATATGAAGAGTACTTGTGCCTTATCTAGAATGCTATTTTCTAATATTTACACAAAGATTAAGGACTCCTAACTCCTAAACCTAAGTGTAGACACATAATTTTATCCCTCTTCGAGCATATTTTTTCTTACTTAATTATTTCACCTTACCATATCCTCCCTCCGTTTCATAATAAATGAATTGTTGAATTTTGACACACATAAAGGAAAAAGCATTAAAGACATAAATTTAACATAACTTTTCATTTTTACCCCCAAAAAAAGAAGAAAAAATTGACCTTATAATGCATTTTCAAAAGTTAATTGGTTGTCAAATTACATGGGCAAATTTCAAAAAAAATTCAATGATTCACTTATTTTGAAACACCAATAAATACCCCAACAATTCACTTATTCTGAAACGGAAGAAATACCTTATTTCTTTTAGTTGATACTTTATTCCCCAAAAAAAATAAAAAATAATTAAACTCACGACACTTTTAACACCTCACCATGCCATATACTACTAACACACGCCTCACCCTCACAATCCACACTCCACCGACATACTTACACATACCACACCATATTTTCCACAAGCTTCCAATGAAACACACCCACATAGGACACACACAGATTACTCTCACAAAAACCTCACAACAATACACCATCACAGATACGATTCAGGGGGAACACGTATAGCGACACAATATATGCACACCATCACAGAAAAGGAGAGCTCACCAAAAACCAAATAGAGCTCAAAGAACACATCGATACACATATCTCTCTCACAAATCGCGCACACATGCACTCATAGCTCATCGGAAAACGCACTCTCTCACCAAAAACATACACACACGCACATAGTGAGGACGGAGTCAGAAAAATGGAGGAAGCTTGAGATTTTTGGTGAGAAAACAGTGAAATCGGCGTGAAAATTCGGTCATCCTTAAGCTTTTCCGATGAAATCATCATTGAAATCCGTTTTCAACTTGTCATTTTGGTCGATCCGATTTTAAAATAAAAATCCCAAAACCCCCTTTGTCTCCTTGATTTCTAGGCGGATCTGGCCGAAAAACATTGAGGTTGGTCGGAATCGGTTGTTATTTGTTGGTTTCAGGTATCACTGGTTGAACCAGTAGGGGACTGTTCGTCTGAATAATTTTTGGCGTACGGGTTTGGGCTCGTCAGTTGTGATTTCTATTTTTGGCCTCAGTCGAGTTATTGTGGTCAGTTTCGGGTTGCTATCTATCGATACCGAGTTGGGATTTCATCGCTTGAGGTTATTTATTCGGGTTCTTGAATTTGGGCTTCTTTATCTCATTAACGAAAGTCGAAATCAAAAAATTCATTTCTTTGATCCATTCTTTCTTCTTTATTTTAATTTGTTGAAATGACTATGATTATGTGCTGGGTGATTATGATTGTTCGATGTTGTTGATGTTATGATCATGTACTTGGTGATATGACTTTGGTGGTGTGAAGAATGAACTTGATTAGTTTTAAGGGCGTAATTGATAAAAAAGAAGTTGGCGGATGGGAGTCAAAAAAATTGACGAAAAGGGTAAATTCAGATTATTTTGACTGATTATTGATATGAAACGTGATAGAATTATGATATGTTGAAATGGATAGACAAATATAGGTTCGGGTATGCAAATTTAGGATTAAGTGTTTTTCGTTGGATGTTTGAATGTAGAATGGGTGTTGAATGCTGTCTAGTTTATCGTACTTGATTTAAGTGTATTTATTTGATCGAGAAATACCCCAAAGTTTCATGTATTTACTCACCAAGGAATGTCTCGCCGTATTATGTCTTCGAAAGAGGTTCGTGATCAAGGCCCGAGACATTGGGTAAAGCATCGGAGCATAGTTTAGGATTAGGGCCCGTTTGGCCATAGAAATTTTTTTCTTTTTTTCGAAAAAATTTTCCAGAGTTGAAAATTGTGGTGTTTGGCCATGAAAATTCAGAAAATAATTTCGAAAATTTTTTCTGAAAAGGAAAACAGTTTTTGTTGTTTTCACAATTTTTCAACTCCAATTTCAACTTTTATTATTATTATATATAACCTCAATCTTTTAAATTTTTACGTAAAACTCTCCTTATAACATTACTTTTTCAATATTACGTATAAAACAGTTTTAAAGAATAAGATAATTATAATTTCAAATTTAATGTTATCCTAATTAATATATATTTCTTTTTCTCTTTCATAATTATTTTTATCACTTATTTAAGATATTATTTTACTGTTAATTTATATTTATACCCATAAATATCTAAAGTATTATATTTATACTCATAAATATCTAAAGTATTATATTTATACCCATAAACATATAAAGTATTATATTTATAATAGAAATATAGAAAGCATGTTATATATAAAGTTTATACCATGTATATACCATATACACACATATATAAATATACAAAGTATTATTAAGAAGCATACTAAGCATATTTGTAATATAAATATACAAAGTATGTTGTATATGAAGTTTATAGCATGTATATACCATATACGCACATATATAAAAATATAAAGTACAAAGAAACATACTAAGCATATGTATATATTTATGGTATATGATATAATATACCATAAATATGCAAAGCATGTTTTACATAGAAATAATTTACTCACACACAGTAAAATCTTCATGTATAAGAAAATTAAAGAAATAAATTAGCAGCATCCTAAAATTTAATAACAACTCATCATTTCCTATTTTTTAGGAACAAAAAATGAAGGAAATAAATTAAATAAATTCCTAAAAAAATAAATTTGTTTGAAAGATAATATTTGTTACCTAAAAAATAGGAAACAATGATCTGTTAATATACCATCCATATTTAAAATTTTTAAATATGAGAAAACGGCTATTAATGTAAATATTATATATGTCATAATTGAAATTCATTAACTATGACCATTTATATGTAATTATTTTTAAAATAGTGGCTAATTATGTTCTTTTTTGATTAGTAGGTAAATTTTAGTTGGGTGATTTTGATAGTTTGTAAAAGTTAGGGCATAAAATTATATTTTAAAAAGTTTTTTCAAAAGTGAATTTTTTTTTTCAATAAAGACATGGCCAAACACAATTCCAACTCCAACTTCAACTCCAACTCCGAAAAATTTTAGTTTTCATGATCAAATGGCTACTTAGTTTAGAATAGCGAAGGTTTATATTTCCGCATTTCTATTTTTCTTTTGGACTGTATAATTGGACTGGACATTATATGTTTTGGAATTCGTTTGTTTGTGTTTATTAGTTTAATTATTGTGTGTTTATGTGGTTTATACATTAGTAGTGTTAAATTAGCCGATATGCTCCAACAAGCGATCATGGTCGAACGATGGGATCGAGGGATGCCTAACACCTTCCACTCGGTCAACAAAATTTCTTAGCCGGAATCTTTGTTCACGGATCAGTTTTAGAGTCAAAACTGTTTTGAAAAAAGAATTTTCAAAGGTAACTTGGCATACCCAATTATGCCAAGTGGCGACTCTGAGTTTAAATATAAATAATCTTTTTCAAAACAAAATTCTTTATCTTATTGTCACTTTAATAAAAAATCCTTTCGAACTTAAAAATCAATCTTTTTGGTTAAAAGGGGGGGGGGGGGGGGGGGGCGGGGGGGGGGGGGGGGGGGGGGGTTTTTTTGGGGTCAGCTCTGGTGACTCTGCTGGTGATTTTTCAGTATTTGAGCTTATTTTTTTATTTGTATCGGCTTTGTTTGACATTATGGGTGTATAAACATTGTTTGTGTTATCGTTTTGTGTTATTATTTTATCACTGTTGTGCGCCTAAGTGCTCTTTATTTACGATTTTTCTTTATGTGTTACCGCTTTATAGCTGACATCATTTGCATAACTCGAGTCAATTCTTTCTACAACAAGTCCCGGAGTGCACGTTGCGTACACGAACTCTAGTTGAGTCACCTTTATTTTAGGAGGGGGAGCCATCGAACGTATGGAGTGGGTGGAAAGCTTTCGCAGCCACTATCGATCATACGCTCCCCCGAATAGCCTTGTTAGTGGACCCCAACATAAGTCAGTCTTTAGGTCATGCTTTATCTGCATCATATTAAGACCTAGCGGGACCCATATAGCCCTCTGTAGGAGACTCACCCCTACAACATCCCTATGTGCTAAATGTTCCATCTTTAGGGGTAACAGGGTCATTTGACGAACTGATTTGGGGAAAACATGTGCTAGAATTAAAGAAGGTGTGTAGGCATGGAAAAATCAAAAAGAAAAAAAGAAAAGAAAAAGGTGAATCGAAAAAGAGTTTCGTAGTTTTTAGAATTCTTTATGGCTTTTGTTTTCCACAATTCAAAAAAAAAAAAAATTTTACTTTTTGCACTCATTTTTCAAAAATCAAAAACATCAAAAAGATTTTCCTTTTGTTTCCTTTAGCAAGCATTCACAATTCAAAAACTTCAAAAATATTTTTTTTTAGGAGCTTTTTATAAAAGATAAATTCAAAAAAGATGGTAGAAGTTTTGTGCATTTCATATAACGAAAATACCAAAAGATTTTTCTTTCATAGTTGTTGGTGTCATTTTTATATGAAGCGTCAAATTAAAAACTCCAGAAAGATTTTATTGATGTTTTTCATCGTTTGTCTTTCGTAATGTCTTCTAAGTCAAGGTTTAGTTTGCTATTTAATCTTTAATTGTCCAGTCTGGATGAATTACGCACCCCTGATTCTCCTCTCTCAGGAGTGAGATACGTAGGCAGCCTATTGTGGGTTTGGGGATCTTATTTAAAAAATTCAAAAAGATTTTCTTCACTCTTTATTAGAGTAGGTGTTTCATATACATCTTTAAAAGAAAACTACAAAAAGATTTTCTTTAATAGTTTCAAGTTTTATCGTCATATGAAATTCAAAATCAAAAATTTCAAAAAAATGGTAATCATTGGTTTCATTTTGTATAGGAATATGAAAAATTCAAAAAAGATTTTCTTCACTCTTCATTCAGAGTAGGTGTTTCATTAACATCTTTAAAAGGAAACTACAAAAACACTTTCCTTTAATAGTTTTCAGTTTCATTTTCGTATGAAATTCAAAATTAAAAACCTTAAAAGTTTTTTCTTTAGTAATCATATGTTTCATTTCGTATAGGAATCTGAAAAATCCAAAAAGATTTTCTTCACTCTTCATTTAGAGTAGGTGTTCCATATACATCTCTTAAAGACAACCACAAAAAAGATTTTTCTTTAATAGTTTCAGTTTCATTTTCCTATGAAATTCAAAATCGAAAACCCCAAAAGATTTTTATTTGGTAATCATAGGTTCCATTTCATATAGGAAGTTTAAACTTGAAAAATGCAAAAAGATTTTCGTCAATTCTTTTGATAATTTGGTATTTTCTTTTCTTTTTAAAGTTTCAAGAAAAAGAAAAAAGAATGGAAAAAGAGTTTAAATGACATTTTTTGGCAAAACTTCACGAACTATACACACCTGATTCTCCTCTCTCGGGAGTAAGATACGTAGGCGCTTTTCTCGGGTTCGGTGATCTTTTTCAAAGAAAAAACAAAAACAAAAGAAGAGTTTTGAAAAGTGTTGCACTCTAACACGTTTGTTACCTCTTGTTCAGTTAGTTTAAGGTGGCTGGTTTGTGGCATTGTAGCTGGTCCTCCACGTGACATCAAATCCAAGGAAGGGTTAATTGTGTCCAACAAGGATATAGAGAGTGACATCATGGATCGAAAACAAAGTCAAGAAAATGAGAGTTTAAAGCAAGAGATTAAGAGACTAAGATTACAAATGAATGAAATGCACCGAGCTTGGGCCAGTGGCTGCCTTCTCCTCCATTCTCTACTATTGATCCTGCAAATACCTTGAGTCTTCCACCAAAATCGCAAAGTCAGTTTTCTACTGTTGTTGATGCACCACAGCATGCCGCAGAATCCATTCCACGTCAAATGCACCCCAATACTTCCACCACTCTTCCTCTAGCTTCTCAGTATAAGCCCGCTACATTGACAACACTACATACTGCCTGTGCTTTTGTTGCTCAACCTTCTGTTGAGGCTTCTACTTTGGATATCAATCCAACGATTGTGCTGCCCCAATCTGTTAGTGGACCCATGTTCAATACTATTGATGATCATTGCTCTACTCCCGAGCCTACATCAATGTTAATTGAACCACAAAAATTTCTTAATAAGAAGTCTAGCTTTCCAGAAGAGCCAGAGAAAATGGTTGAAAAATATAAAGAGGTGTAGAAAATGCAAGGAAAAATTCCCTAGGACCTGTAGGTAAAGAAGATGTTACATACAAAGACTGGGGCATGTCTTTCAGTGTTAACCTTCCTCCAATCCTCGAGATTTCGAAATTTGAGGCGCAAGATGGACAAGAGGAATTTGCAAAACATTTGGGACAATATCGCAATCAATTAAGGGAAATTGGAGAGAAGAAGAATGAGAAAGATGCAACTGCTATTGTAGTTGGAGAACGGGCACATCCAAGAAGACAGCATCATCGTTACCGTTAGTTTCAAGCCCAAGTTCATACCCAAGCTCTCTATAATCCCTTCCAAAATCCATTATACTCCATTTCCCTACCTCCATATCTAGTATACTGCGCGCACAACCATATGTTCAACTCCCTTCTTACTCAGAATGGCGCGCACCAACTCCTCAGAGACACCCTCCGACTTCACAAACATACCAAAACCCTGCTAGGTCCAATTTTTAATCTAAGTCAAATAATGAAATGAGCCAGAAGTCAAGAGATAGATTCACATCAATTGGAGAGTCGTAAGTTGATTTATTCCAGAGATTGGTACAGCAGAGCAAGATCATTTCTCTCCTTGGTATACTCCTAACCCACATTTAAGAAGTTTTGATCCTAATATACGATGTGCATATCATTCTGATGTTCAGGGTCACAATATAGAATATTATCGCGCTTTGAAAAGAGAAATAGAAAAGATGATTCAAGATAAATCAATTATGGTGCAGAACATTGATAGTGAGGAAAGCTCTAGGCATGCTGATATACAAATCAGTGGCTAAGATGTCAAGCTCAATAATTTGAAAGTCACTTCTCTCCTAACTAGGAAGGGGTCTGGTAGTTTATTTTATTTTATTTTCTGTTATTTGAATTATTTCAGAGTTGTAGTTCGGGATCTATCTTGTTTTGTCCCTTTTTCATTTATGTTCAAACCCTTCTATCTTTTATTTTAACTAAATAGAGTGTCCCTTTTTCTTTTTGTGTTTTAAATATGTGTTATTTGTTTGTTTTCTTTACACAATTTATTTTATGTTGGCCTTAGTGATATGACATGCCTGCGAAATTTTTAGCCAGATCTTAAAATCCCGTTTAATCATGAAATATTGAATTAGAGGTCTAAAGTTAGAAAGAAAAAAATGGGCATTTGAGAAATTGGTAGAGTGTTGAGACATTTGGTGACCACGTTGGAGCGTTCTTTCAAAATTAAGGCAATTATGTTGAGAATCACATGGATAAATTGGTCATCAATTGAAAGACATATCTCAATTAGGTCAAGCAGTGGATGCACAATCCTATATCAAGAGAAACAGGAAGATAATCAGCTCCACGAAAGCATGATTCATTCGATGTGAGGAATGTACAATAAATGTGGAGTTTGCAGAAAAATCAGCGGCGTACAGGCTCAGTTAAAGTTAGTGCTAAAAAAATATCATAAATGATCTTCATCTCCCACTTTCATATTGCATGATGTGTACATGAATTATCATGGATTGATATGACGAAGGCATTTCATTCTGCTATCCAAATATTATGTTATCCTTTGTTTACCTCATTTGAGCCTTAGTTTTATTTTCTGTCGTACCCCTCTTTTGGAAACAGGATAGAGTCAGCAACGTCCAAGAAAAGTGTCGAGTAAAAAAAATAAAGTTAGAAAGGTTTTAAAAAAGAGACAAAAATGTGTCCAAAAAGAAAGAAAACAAAGAGTGTAAAAAAATGGAGTCAAAAAAAGAATCCCAAAGAGAAAAACACCAATATAAGAAAAAAAAATTAGAGCAAAAGAAAGAACAAGCAGTCATAATTACTCATGACTTAATTCTCCTCTCTCGGGGGTGAGATACGTAGGCTGCCCGACTTTGGGCTCGGTCCAACCAAATAAACAATTTAGAATTACCCAGTCAAAAGAAACTGGGGCTTGAGTTAATCCTCATCGTTTGAGTCAATTCCAAAAATCGTAAGTCCTATCCCACTTCAAGTATCGTTTGGGTCTCATGTCATTCTTTCTTTCTAACCTTATTCAAAAGTCAAGTTACAACCAAAGAAAGACCTTCAGATCAATTTTTGAGAATGTTAAGGCTAAGCATGCAATATATATGATGATGCATTTTGGGAACTACTTGTCTTCCATAGCATAAGGAATCAGAAGAGAGATAAAAATGAGAGAGTCTTATTAGTGAAAATTCTCACGGGCACCATAAGGTGATGGTAAGTTCAGAGAAATAAAAATGAGAGAGTCTTATCGATGAAAATCCTCACGGGCATCATAAGATAATGGTGAGCTGAGAGAAAAATAAGAAAGGCTTATTGGCAAAAACCCTTCAAGGCGCCACTAGCCGAATGAGGTCTTGAATGCACTTGACCTAAGAAAGCAACTCAGTTTCAAGACCATTAACTCAACAATAACTGGTAGAAAGTGTGGATGGAAAGATCAAGCAGATTAATCCAAAATACATGGCATAATCATTAGATTTGACTGTTATTTTTTAGATAATTTTTTTGTTTCTTTGTTTCAAATGGGGACGTTCATTGTATTTACTTTTTTCTTTGTATTTTTATTTTATTTTATTGAGTCAGTTATCCAAGTAAAAAATAAATCATTATCATTTTTTCTCTTGTCTTTGAGTCAAGTCTATGTCAAAACAAGTGAAAAAAGATTTCAAAACTGGCTACCAGCTTCTTCAATTGCACAAAGCAAGACAAAGGGCCAGCACATGAAAGAAACAAGATTGTAAGTCAGAAAAAGGCATGCAGAAAGTTGTTGTCAACACACAAATTTGGGGAATCCGTGGAAATACCAAGGTTTAAAGAGGATTGTCTGAGAAACATAGCAAAGCAGAGATACTGTGTTTGTTTCAGAGTCACTCTTAATATTCTGAGTTTAGACCAACGATGCAACAAGGCAATGACAAATACTAATGATTGGAAGCAAGATCTAAATGAGACAAGTGCAAGAGAAATCTCCTCAAATGCCAAAGCCGCAAGCCAACTACCCTGTTTTAAACTCATAAGTTTTCTTTATATGAAACAGGAACAACTGTTGCTTTCAAATCAAAGGCTTCAAAGTGCAAATATCCAAATCTGCAATTCCTCATTTCTGCAAATGCAAGAGCAGTGTTGCTGTATAGGTTTGGTAATCACAATTATGGTAAAACTCATCATCTTGTACCCCTAAGAGACACATTCTCTAATTTGGGTCTTTTATGTCTCACGGCTAGGAGGTGCACTTTCTAATCTGAATCGTTAATTCTAAAAAGATACACTTTTAGCAAGAACCTTTCACTTTCACTCTTAAGAGAGGAACTTGTTGGTCTCAGCCATTCAATTTCATTATCAAAAGTGCACTTGTTAATCAGAATCTTGATTCATATTTGCATTACGCACTGTTGCAAGTAGTTGTGATTGGGTTTGACACCCGCAAAAGTTTTTGATGAAAATTGGGGCAAACATTAAAAATAATTCATGATTATATGGAACTTCACTTCAGGACTCTCCTGGAAAATGAGAATTTACTTTATGTTCAAGATCCTTAAGGAAAATGAGAGTTTACTTTATGTTCAGGACCTTCCTGAAAAATGGGTGTTTACTTTATATTCAGGACCCTCTTGGAAAATGGGAGTTTACTTTATGTTCAGGACCTTCCTAGAAAATGGCACATTACTTTCAGAAAAATAAAATCTTTCTTTATTATAATCTTTGTTTGGGATATTTTTCGTTCTAGTTTTGATTTTGATTTCAGGAACCCGCTTGAAGAACAAGATGATGAAATTGCAAGTCAGGAGCCCACCTGAAGAACAAGGTGAGAAAATTGAAAGGTGTTGAAATTGAAAGTCAGGAGCTCACCCAAAAAATAGAGTGATGAAATCGCAAGTCAGGAAACCGCTTGAAGAACAGGGCGATAAAATTAAAATTCAGGAGCTAGTCCAGAGAACAGAGTGATGAAATTGCAAGTCAGGAGCCCGCCTAAAGAACAGGGTGAGGAAATTGAAAAGTGTTGAAATTAAAAATCAGGAACCCGTTTGAAGAACAGGGTGATGAAATTGAAAGTCGGGAGCTCGCTTAAAGAACAGAATAATGAAATTGCAAGTCAGGATCCCACCTAAAGAACAGGGTGAGAAAATTAAAAGGTGTTGAAATTGAAAGTCGGGAGCTCAGAGAACAAAGTGATGAAATCGCAAGTCAGGAACCCGCCTAAAGAACAGGGTGATGAAATTGAAAGTTGGAAGCTCGCTCGAAGAACAGAGTGATGAAATTACAAATCAGGAGCTTGCCTGAAGAATAGGCTAAGAAAATTGAAAGGTATTGAAATTAAAAGTCGGGAGTTGGAGAACAGAGTGGTAAAATTGTAATTCAGGAACCTGCTTGAAGAACAAGGTGATGGAATTGAAAGTCAGGAGCCCGCCTGAAGAACAAGAGTCATAAAAATTGAAAGTTAGGAGCCCACCTGAAGAACAAGGCTGATAAATTGAAAGTCAGGAGCCCTCCTAAAGAATAAGGGTGATGAAATTGAAAATTAGGAGCTCGCCCGAAGAACAAGGGCACTGAAATCGAAAGTCAGGAGCTCGCCTGAAGAATAAGGGTGATGAAAACTGAAAGTCAGGAGCCCGCCTGAAGAACAAGGGTGATGAAAACTGAAAGTTAAGAGCCCGCCTGAAGAACAGGGTGATAAAAACTGAAAGTCAGTAGCCCGCCTGAAGAACAAGGGTGATGAAAACAGAAAGTCAAAAGCCCACCTGAAAAACAAAGGTGATGAAACCTGAAAGTGAGGAGCCCGCTTGAAGAACAAGGGTGATAAAAACTGAAAGTCGGGAGCCCGCCTGAAGAATAAGGTAATGAAATTAAAAGTTAAACAACAAGGTAATGAAATTGAAAGTCAGGTGCCCGCCTGAAGAATAGGGTGATGAAATAACAAGTCCAGAGCCTGTCTGAAGAGCATGGCGAATAAATGAAGTCAAAGCAACAAAGTGAAGAAATTGAAAGCCAAGCAACAAGTTGAAGAAGTTGCAAGTCAGGAGCCCGTCTAGAAAATAGGGTGATGAAACTCAAGTCAAAAGTCCAAAATAAGTGGCATAGATAGGATTTTTATAATTTAATTTATGTTTTAACTTGTAATTTTTATTTTGATGTAATGACAGAGTCGCGGAGCGAAACCTCGATGAAACCTCACTCGACTCTCCAACTAGGTACAATCCACTTCTCTTCCAACCTTGAAATACCAGTGGCTTGACCCTAGCACAACTTGGGATGGGTAGTTTGTCCAAAGTAAAGACTCAATTGTGTCTTTCTTTCTTTTTCTTCCTTTTGAATAATGGTCGGGTCAAAATTTTATCTCGTTGTCTACTTCTTTGTCTGAAAACACTTTGTGTTTACATCCAAATGGGGCATGATGTAGACATGTAATTTTGTCCCTCCCCGAACATATTTTTTCTTACTTATTTATTTCACCTTACCATATGCCTTGTTTCTTTTAGTTGATACTTTTTTCCTCCAAAGAGGACAAAAAATAATCAAATTCATGACACTTTTGATACCTTACCATGACACATAATACTAACACACACCTCACCCTCACAATCCACACTCCACCTACATAGTTACACATCCACACCATATTTTCCACATGCTACAAATGATACACACCCACATAGGATCCACACAAATTACTTTCACAAAAACCTCACAACAATACACCATCATAGATATGATTCAGATGGAACACACACAACTACATAATGTATGCACATCATCATAGAAAAGGGGAGCTCACCAAAAAACAAACAGAGCTCAGAGAACACATCGATACACACATTTCTCTCACAAATCGCGCACATACGCACTCATAGCTCATCGAAAAATGCACTCTCTTACCAGAAACATACACACACGCACATAGTGAGGACGAAGTTGAAAAATGGAGGAATCTTGAGATTTTCAATGAGAAAACAGTGAAATCAGTGTGAAAATTTGGTCATCCCTTAAGCTTTTTCGGCAAAATCATCGCCGGAATCCATTTTTAACTTGTCATTTAGGTTGATCCGGTTTTAAAATAAAAATCCCAAAACCCCCTTTGTCTCCTTGATTTCTAGGCAGATCTGGCCAAAAAACGTTGAGGTTGGTCGGAGTCTGTTGTTATTTGTTGGTTTCAGGTATCATTGGTCTAACCAGTAGGGGACTGTTCGTCTGAATAATTTTTGGCATACGGGTTTGGGCTCATCGGTTGTGATTTTTATTTTTGGCCTCAGTTGAGTTATTGTGGTTAGTTTCGGGTTACTATCTATCGATACCGAGTTGGGATTTCGTCGCTTGAGGTTTTCTATTCGGGCTATCAGATTCGGGATTCTTTATCAATGAAAGTCAAAATTAGAAGGTCCATTTCTTTTATCCGTTCTCTCTTCTTTATTTTAATTTGTTGAAATGGGTATGATTATGTGCTGGACGATTATGATTGTTCGATGTTGTTGATGTTATGATCATGTACTTGGTGATATGACTTCGGTGGTGTGAAGAACAAACTTGATTTATTTTAAGGGTGTGATTGATAAAGAGAAAGTTAAGGGTGGGAATAAAAAATTGACGAAAAAGGTAAATTCGGATTAATTTTGATTGACTGTTGATATAAAACGTGATAGAATTATGATATATTGAAATGGATAGGTAAATGTAGGTTCGGGTAGGCAAATTTAGGATTAAGTGTTTTTCATTGGATGTTTGAATGTAGAATGTGTGTTGAATGCTTTCTAGTTTATCTTACTTGATTCAAGTGTATTTATTTGACCGAAAAATACCTGAGGTTTCATGTATTTATTCACCGGGGAATGCCCTAACATATTATGTCTTCGAAGGAGGTTCGTGATCAAGACTCGAGGCATCGGGTAAAGCATCAGAACATAATTTAGGATTAGTTTAGAATAGTGAATGTTTATATTTCTGCATTTCTATTTTTCTTTTGGACTGTATAATTGGACTAGACATTATATTTTTTGAAATTCGTTTTTTTGTGTTTGTTTGTTTAATTGTTGTGTGTTGATGTGGTTTACACATTCGTAGTGTTAAATTAGCCAATATGCTCCACCAAGCGATCGTGGTCGAACCACGAGATCGAGGGGCGCCTAACACCTTCTCCTCGGTCAACAGAATTCCTTAACCGAAATCTCTATTCGCGGATCAGTTTTAGAGTCAAAACCGTTTTATAAAAGGATTTCCAAAGGTGATTTGGTATACCCGATTATGCCAAGTTGCGACTCTGAGTTTAAATATAAATAATTCTTTTCGAAACAAAAATTTTCATCTTTTTGTTACTTTAATAAAAAACCCTTTCAAACTTAAAAATCAATCTTTTTAGTATAAAAGTGGGTGTGACACTAAGAACCTTTATTCTAGTTTTCTTCTTCTTTTTTTTCATTTGATTTATTTTTTGCTAAATTAAATTAAACTACAAAAAAGAAATTATGAACAATCGTTGTGCTTATTTACACAAATATTAAGAACTCCTAGGCCTAAAAGGCAACAAGGAAGTTTTCCTTTTTTCTTTGATCAAATTAATAAAATTACAAAAAAATAATTGGTCATAATTTTATAACAAATAATGACTCCTAAACTATTGAGTCTTGCTCCACAAAAAAATTATTTTTTTGGTATTAATATTTTTTGTTACTCCATTATTCTTAAGTAGATTTCTAAATATTAGTTCTTATATAGTTTAATTTTTTTTATTGAACAGATGGAGTTCTAATAATCAAAATTTGAAATTACATAGTCAAGTAGGGCTAACCCACTACACTATTTCTCAACCTATAAATATCATATATCAAACTCTATTTTAGCTACTATCACTATACAATACAACCATAATAAGGAAAATAATTCAGTCTCCAGTGTAGCTTGTCACTTTACATCAGTTTTATCCTTGATGTGCACAAGCATTGCAATCTCTCTACTACACACTTTATTAGCATTGCACTGACCCCTCTAAGATTTCATGGAGTTCCTTTCACGTCAAATACATAATAAATGACCACGACAAAGACACATGTAAGCAAGGCATAATCACTCTTTCTTCTTGCCACATTACAGATCCATTTCAAATCTTCATACCATGTACCTACAAGCCTGGGATCGCCTAGCAAAAGAAGTACTCTGCCCCTCAAGTATGTGAATGCTTCATCGTCCCCTTCACATAAGGCACACTCAAGGAGAACATGGATGACTAACTCCAAGATCCTATTCGCTATTATGACCCTTTGAAAGTACTAAATACAATGAAAAAATAGATGATTATTTTGTGTACACCAACAATAATAACATACCCAATATAATCTTATATGTGACGTCATAGAAGAATAATGTGTATGCATCAGACCTTACCCATAATGAACAATTAGTATGCTCATTGATATAATAGTGCGTGTTATTATAAAAATAGTTAGTCCTGAATATTTTTTTTAAATCAAGATAAAAATAGATGTAGAGAGTTTAATATGACTAAAAGAAATAAAATTATAAATTGAGATCGAAGAATAAAATAAAAATTGATTTGCTTCAGCAGGACCTTCATAACAATAAAGAACTTAAAGAACAATATTGCGAACATACCCGATGTAATCCCATAAAGTGGGGTATGAAAAAATCAGTAAAATATACGTTGATCTTACCCCTACCTCAAAGGAAAAAAGAAAGGCCTTTACAGTCCCATTCCAACAACAATTTCATTATCTACAAACATCAACAACCTAAACACTATAGTCAACCTGGATTGAGAAAGGGTAAAAATGAGATATACAATCGAAAAAAAAATAAACAACCCTTTATTTTCTTTTTCAAAGAAGTTTCTTGATATCCACTACTATTCAGATGTGCAATGGATATATACAAAAATGGTAACGTTTTTCTTTGATTGTCATGATGATTTTGAAACCCACACTATTGATGCATAATATAGAAAAGGATCTCATAACCTACAACCTAAAATATAACGACAGTAAGAAAAAGAATTTCTCAAGGATCTAAAGTCGTAATCCTTTTTAGGGGCCAAATATGAAAAAATGAATATAACCTCCGTTACGATAAACAGATATTGAGGTCCCAATTATATTATGTGTATGTGATATACATAAATATATACCTGATCATGTAAGAAGTAGGAAGAGATCGAATAAAACTTTGTCTCGTGGCTCATTCATCAACATTGTTCCTACAAAACACAGCTAAAATAACCTAATAATGCGGTTGAAAATATTTAAAGTATTTATTAAACACAGATACAAGAAAATTAAATAAAATTCACTAATTAAAATAAATTATAACTCATTGAAAATAAGCAATAAGATTAATACCAAAGATTAAAAAACTCTAATTCAATAAGACTAATACTAAAGATTAAAGATGTCTAGGTTACAAGAAGCAGTATAAACATGATTCAAATAGAGACAACTGATGTAGGATTGTTTTGTTTATATAGAAGTACTGTCAATCTAGTTTTTATTATTTTATAAATATTGGTTTTGAAAGTTTAAAAATTCTAAAAAGTTAATTCTACTTTCTATAAATTTAGGAGGCTATATTAATTTCTTATCAACAAATAAAAATTTTCAATGTTCCAATACATTAAATTAAAAAGATGTTCAAAAAGTAAAAGGAATACTTAAAATTTCAATATCTATATTTAGATATTTTATCTAACTGCTTTCCCCAAAATTGATTATATATTGTTCATTATAATTATAACACAATACTAATTAAACTGAATATACAACAACATCATCAGATATTATGAAGCAACAAATACATATTAAAAAAATAATAATTTTTCAAATTAAAGCTAAACGATAACAAAATCTGAAAGGATTTTTCCAAATTCATTACCCCGTAAAATCTCAAACCAACAATCAAAAATCAATTTAAAACTCGGCGTCTGCAAGGAAAAAAAAACTTGATGAAAAAGAGGCTGAGAGAAAAAACGATGACAAAATCTAAAAATAGTTTTTATAGAAGTTAATTTAATATTTTTGAAAAAAAAATTGAGAATTTCTTTTTTAGGAGTCCTTTTTGGACACGATTTTTGTTACCTTCTGTAGAAAAAATGATGGAAAAATCTAAAAAGACAATGGTTTTTATAGAATTTAGTATTAATATTTTTGGAAAAAATTTGAGAAATTCTTTTTTAGGAGTCACACAATTTTTGTTACCTTTTATCATACATGTATTTATGACTCCTAATTTAATAAAAGGTCTTATCATATATTTTAGTCCTAATCAAATATATTGTTGGACTCATTATTATGAAAATAATTAATAATAATTTTTTTAAAAAAATAAAAAGACGATTTTATCTAAAGCGGAGTCTTTTAATGAAGGGCAAAAAGTTCAATTTACTTTTCTAAAGGCCTTCACACTTTTAATATTATATATATATATATATATATATATATATATATATATATTCACATTCTTACAAATTAATTACAAAAATCTCAACTAATTATATATCTTCATTGAATTTATTGGAAGCTAATTATATATTTCGACAGACACAAAATCAAAAAATTTATCGAAAGCTAATTATATATCTTTACAAAGAAAAATATATCTTCATTAGATGTATTGAGAGCTAAATATGTATCTCGACAGATCCAAAATTAAAATTTTCAGTAATTATGTAAAATGTCAAAAAAATTATATTTAAGCTCTAAATTGTTGAAATTTATGTTGTTTGTCCCAAAAAAATAATCTTAAAATTTAATTAACGTCTATTTCATTTGACTTCTAAAAAAAAAAGCTATGACAAGTAAAAAAGAAAACAAGGGAGTATGAATTAAGTAATTTATTTTGATTGAGTATAATTTATCATTAATATCTTTTGTAATTTTTAAAATAAGTTTTTAAAATATAAATTTTAGTTATCTCTTATACACGTGATACAAGTGAGGTGCAGAAACATACACGTGCATGCACAATCATCTCTTTATCATGGTGGCTCGTTCTTTCTTTGTCTTTCCCATGCTCTTTATGATTTAATATATTACTTGCTCTGTCCTATTTTATATATTTTTTAAATTCATCTAAATCGTGTCATTTATTATGATTAGAAGAAATTAACGTTAAATTATCATATTATTTTTAATCTAATAATGTTACAGTCTAAAATTAGAATCGTGATTATATTTATTTAATACTTTGCGATAGATAAGTCAAAATTCAATTTTAAACATAACATTCAAATATATAAAAGCGGAAGAAGATACGAATAGAACAAAATTTGAATAATCTCTAAAGTACATTAATAGAGTAGTACAGTCATAGTTAAAAAGTGTAATCTCAGATCTGATAGTCATTAATACAAGCCATTAATTAAAATGAGTATCTCAAAATGCAGAAATGCATAAAGATAAGGCTAGAGGAAATTTCAATAGTTTCTGAAATTAATAGCAGCTTCTTCGAATATCCAAGGATATTATCGCAAAAGGAACCACAAAAATTAATGGTCAGAGGTCGTCGAATCAGTACCTGCACGTAAGGTGCAAAAAAAATAGCAATGGTGAGTACGGAATCATGTGTATTCAGCAAGTAACGTCGATCGACCCTAATTTAAAGTGGTGATGAGAAACACCATGTCAATCATCTAAAACAATCATACAACCTGCACTCAGAACAAGCACCCTATTTTAACTGAATAATCAAATTTAGCAGCCATAAGATATCATAACACAATCCAAAAAATTCTCAATGTATTAAGTGACAGATAGTCAAGTACTTACTAAATAATATCAAATCATCAATTACATCTTATTTAATCCAAAACAGGAATGAATGCAATGCAATGCATATGTTGTGCACACACCTACTGAGTAATGGCTTCAAGGTCAAGACCCATGAGAGACTCAAAAGGTACATGTATTGTGCAGACGTGCACTCCAATCCCAATAAATATATTGAGTAGGCGTACACTCCGACCTCAATAATAGATAATAATGTGAAGGCATGCACTCCCAAATCAACAATAACGTTAAGTAAAACATTTCATGTCTGATGCCGAATAAATATTAATTTCAAAATTAACTCTACATATCAAGTGAAAGTATTCTTATTAGCTAGCATTTTCAATAATTCATCTACCATAATAATTATTCCATCAGAATAACACATAGGAAAATCAGCTCAAAACGTATAACTGACTTATTTTACCCCTTAAATAACATCGAAATCCGCATAGATTCTCGTCATTTCACCTATGCGGGATCTTCATTCTCCGTTACTCCCATTACACATAACTAACACATAAATACTTTAAAAAAAAAAATCTAAAAAAGTCTCAACTTGTCTTAAAAGAAGATCCGTGAAGTAACCCAAAATTAAAAGAGTCAAATGAAAAGTTTATCCTTTTGAATCATCTCTAAACGACTCTATTCTAATTAAATTCATAATTACCATAAAAATACTTTTCTAATAACATCCATTTCATAATTCTTACTTTAAAAATTCTCAATCTAAAATCAAAGTTTTTTATAATAAAAAGAAACTTTAATTAATGGCTAAGGGTTGTTAAGGTCATCACTATTGAGATTATCAAATTGTAAATTATCTAACCTATAGTTCTAAGGCACTGATTAGTCATCATTGTACAATGATTAGAAAAGGACAAAACTACTATATTATAATCACTTAATCCTAAGGAAATTTACACCCACATAACACATGCTACTGCGACCTTCAATTCGTTCCCACTAGGGTGCGCATGGGTCGGTTTGGATCGATTAGCGGTTAAAATTATAATCAGAATCAATTTAATCAATTTTTGAATTTCTAAAATCAAATCAAACCACAAAAAAAAAAAATAACCATCGGTTTGGTTCGATTTGGTTTGATTTTTTATTTTTTTCGGTTATTAACTAACCTACTCCAACCATCTCTAGAATAAACTGTTTTGTTTTTAATTCATAAAAAAGTGTATCACATTGAACAATTTCTCATGAAATATTTGTACAGTGATAGACAAATGACACTATAAACTCTTAAAAATCAGAACAAACACATTAAACAAAACCAACATTGAGATGAAAAGCATCAGTTTTGTAGTGTAAGCACTAAGATTATCCAACAACATACAAACACATACATGTACATTGTAAAATAGAATTTTGTATTATGTTGTAGTGTACTGCAAAAAGAGACAGAGTTAAGCAAATTTGAGTTATCTGTTTATTTTAAAGACTAGCTAGGTGAGCTAATCATATACATAGATTAAAATTTAATAAAATATTTATATTTTATTTATAAATTATATATAAATAATTATAATATGTATGTATAAAATTTATCGATTTGATTTGATTATTTTCACGATTTTTTTTAAGTAAAATCATAATCAAACCAAATAGTATCGGTTTTTTAAAATTTAAAACCAAACCTAACTAAACCAAACCAAACGTCATTTTTTTTTAATGGTTTAGTTCGATTTGATTTTTAACCAAACCCATAAACACCCCTAGTTCCCACTTACATTCACAGTATTCCTAATACCACTTTTGTCATACCATGATAATCGTATACGCCTATTGTCATCATAATAGTATGATTTTTCATCAAATCAACTCCTAATTTTTAAATCACAAAGGCATAATTGGCCAATTTCATTGTCACTGCCAAAACTTTATTCATTCCTCATTCATTATATATAAGAAACTATAATGATAGAAACAACTTCATGAAAACAAGGCAAAAATCGTACAACTTGAAGGTGTCAAAGAAGCAGTGAAAAGAAAAAGGGAAGAAATAAAACTATAACTGCTCTTTTCGTCTTGCTCCCCACTATTTGATGCTATAATATAATTTCATTTTAAACCCGTACTACTTAAATCTATTCTTATACATAGGTATCAAGAATTAAGAAAATATCGCTTTGACTCATTCACTACCAGCTAATACAATATCTAAAATACTCAATAAATTCTTGGATATTGTTCGGAGCCTCGAGAGAACAAATCAAATATGTATATTGACTAAAAAGTACATTTCGGACCTATTGAAAAAGTTACGACACTAATTTAAGGTTATCTTGATCAAAGGTTGATTATAATCGAGTTTAACTTTATTAAAATTCAAGGACCCAATTAATGACTTAAATAGTCTTTGAACACCTCAAGATTCGACACTGCCCATTTCTGTAAGTCCTAAATCATGTCTAAAAATTACGAGGAGAGTTGAAATAAAAAAAAATTTACAAAACGACTTAAGTAATCGTTACAGATAATTTATAACTACACAAATATATAAAAATTATTTTAGATCAAAGTTTTAATTTTTTTAATGTCATGTCAAGTCAAGTAATTTTATGTAAAATGAGTGGAGGAAGTAGTCCTTTCGTCTTAATTTATAGAGTAAATACATAATTACACCCCTAATCTTATTCGAGATTTGCAAAAAGATACTTAAACTTTCACTTCGACCTATTACCCCACGATTCTTCTTTACTTCATTACAAACACACCATTTTGACCCTCTGCGTGTATACACGCGCGTGAAAGGGGTCGAATTTGACTTTTTGACCAATTAAAAGTTGACACGTGTAAAATAATTGATATATAATTTATATATTTTTTTTAAAAAAATATTTATTTATTTTTTATTTAAAAAAATTGACGAGAATGCTGACGGAGTGGGGATTAAGGGGAGATGCTAATGGGGTGGGGGTGTTGTACCGGGGGTGGGGGTGCTGAATGGGGGTGGGGGTAGAGGGGAGCTGCTGGGGGGCAGTTACTGGATGGGTGTAGGTTGGGGGAAGAGGGGGTGGAGTTGGATGTTAAATTAAATAAAAAGGAAAATTTTATTTTAAAAAAATGAAATTAAACGTATTTAACACGTGGTAGCACCTGATTGGTGCGTGTGTTCACACTCTTTGTTGGGACTGAGATTTAGCGAAAAATGATGTGTTTTCAATGAAATAAAGAAGAATTGTGGGATAATAGGTCGAATTCAAAATTTAGGTGTCTTTTTAAAAATCTCGATCAACATAGGGGGTAATTATGTATTTACTCTAATTTATACCATATTTTAATTTAGAGTATGAGAATAAATGGGTTTAGTATTTGTTTGGCCGCAGAGTTACAAGTATCTTTTGAAAATTCTTTGGGTGAAATCTACTTTATCATTGACTTTTATCTCGTTTGATAGAACGATTGATTTCTTTTAAAATTTTAAAATTTATTTCATATTTTTATATTTTTATATATAAAAACCTCATCTATTTATGACCCTAGCTAATTTCTATCTATTCTTTTCGATCATTTGATCTGAAAATATATATTCGTTGTGAAGAGATTATTCATGATACGTGAGAAATTTATATTAAATAATAATTAGTTACTATCGCTGCTATTATTTATTTTTTCAATGATGAATCTATAATTAGTTACTATAGTTGCTATTATTTATTTTTTCAATAATGAATCTTCTTAATTAATTGTAATTTGATGAATTGTAGTATTTAATAATTATATTCTTAGTAATTTTTGAGAAAATGGTTCAAAACATGTTCAAATCTTGACGAAATTTATTGCACCACACTCAAATTTTGCATGAGTCCTATGATTCCTATGAACTAGTTAGTAGTGTATTTTTGTGATCTTTATTTGCTCAGATCATTAAGTGAATCAACGCGCATGTAGCACTTAGGTATCAAAATAAAATTATATAAACCTATCTCTATTGCCATGTAGCAGTATATGTGTTCTACCTTCGTCGTATTGATACAGTTGCTGATGTAAAATGATGAAAAATCACTCAAAAACTTGTCTGAATCATCTCAAAGTTTAGATATAATCTCATCTCGTTGTTTTGATTCTTTTAATATAGCAACTCGATCACTTAAATAGAAATTCGTTTGCCACAATCCCAAATCTGAAATGTGAACTTTAAAGAAGTTTAAATGAAGTTTATGATTTTTCTTAGGATTTTATCTATAAAATCAGCCTTCAAGCATGCGGCAAACAACAACTAATATCATATCTGCTCAAATTTGAACTCGAAGGAATCAATAATGAAGGTTTAAAATCAAAACTCATGTAGAAGGTGTATTGGCCAATAACGACAGATTTAATTATTTCTTTAAATTATCGTTAAACAGTATAGTTCTTAAGATCTACGATGTGGCTAAATGGCTAATGAATTTTATAGTCATAGTTGTACGAACAAAATAAAGATCAAGAAATTTCAGATTTGCAGAAATAATCATACTCTGCAGAAATAGCTACTAATTTACTATTTTTGCAGAAAATAAAAATTTTAAATAAATAAATCAAAATAATAATTTTATTTATTTAAATTATGCGTGCGAAACATCAGTTTAAATCGACCGACTTAATGATTTACCTAAGCAAATAAAAGGCCGTTTGGTGCAAGGTATAAAAAATAAATAGTCGCGCAATAAACTGAAGAACTATTTTATCTCATATTTGATGTGAGGTATTAGTCAGTACTGGAATTATTCATCTCACTATTTACACCATAGTGATTGAATAAATTATCCCATATATATGGTGAAATAATCAATCTCAAAGTTCATAAAATACACTATTAATAGTATCATATATGCAGAAATAGGAAGAAGCTTGCTGCTCTCTCGGTGCACGTTAGCATAGCGTGCGCTCATCATGGGTAGGAGGCCAAAAGCTTTGACTCAGGCTACTGAATTAGGGGAAACTGCACAAAGAAGGACGATGAAGCTGGGAATTGGGAATGAGAAGCGTATTGTGGCTCTACAAAGGACACAAGGCAATGAAATAGTAATTGATTGTGGCTCAGCTACAGAAAAGAATGCAATAATTGGCTTGAAATCACACAATCGAAAATCAATTTGTGACGAAGAGAACTTGAGAATAACGAAATCTAGTGGAAAATTTGCTCAACAAATTATTGATGGAATGCCTGACTGATTAAGTGAGGTGGAACACAAGCGAGAGGACAAAGAACACATAGCTCAAAAATCAAAGGCGGTTATGGCCAGAGAAAATGTACAGGAGTGGATGGATATAGTTGAATCCCCAAAGTCCATGTCGTGGGCCGATGAAGTGGAGGTTGCAGAAGGTTCAACTAGTAAGGGAAAGCGTACCACTGGGAAATCTGTCTGGGATAACTTTGACATAAAGAAGGTAGCTAACACTGGTTTTGAATTGAATTATGTTGAACCTGTTATCAATCCGGAACAACTAATGATTGAAATCGAGTAGGATGAAATTAGCACGGAAGTAGAATACTGGAAGAATGTTGTTGTATGTTATATTTTAGGTGCACATCCACCATATGCTGTCCTCAATGGTTTTGTGCAGAGGATATGGGGAAAGCTAAGTATAGACAAAGTTGTGATGTTGAAAAATGCTATATTGTTGGTGAGGTTTAAGGATGTTGCAGGCAAAACTGAGGTAATTCAAGGTGGCATTTATCATTTTGATAATAAACCCCTTATAGTGAAAGCATGGAGCCCTGATATGGATTTTTCAAAGGAGGAATTGAAAATAGTACCAATATGAATTAAATTGTCGGGACTTGACTTTAAACATTGGAGTGCTCGAGGCTTAAGCAAAAGAAGAAGCCTACTGGGCAAACCTCTAATGATTGACAAGAATATTGAACAAAAATTGGGCTGAATTTTGCTAAGATTCTAGTTTAAGTGCAGATAGGGAAGACACTACCCACAATGGTGTTTTTTAAAAATGAAAGAGGAGTTGTAATTATGCAGAATGTCATGTACGATTAGAAGCCTACAATATATGGTTCATGCCAAAAATATGGACATGAGAAAAGTAACTGCAGAAAGATAAAACCCCCAAAATAAGTGATAGAACAACAAAACCTTGAGAAAGAGACGAGCAAGCAAGTCAATGATTGTAGCAGAATGATACTAGAAAGCAGGGACATACCCCTGATCCTAAGAGTAAAATAGACAGTACTGTCAGTAAGCAACAGGTAGGCAATACTTGGAGAGGGCAGGTGGAGGGGCCTAGTGTTCTTACAAAAAAATACTTTTCAAATGCGGGGGGATAGCCAGGATATCGTGTAAGCCACTAAAGCTGGCCCTACGGGGACAGACATCCCCCCTAAGGGTCATGGTTAAGATTTTGAGTTGGAATACTAGAGGCCTCAATGGCCTCAATAAGCAAAAGAAGGTTAAGCTCCTCTGCAATGATTTAGAGGTTGGATTAATTGTTTTTTTGGAAACTAGAATTAAGGCTAATAAGGTAGGTACAGTAGCTTGGAATATGTTTAGTGGATGGAAGTTTTACTCTAATCATCAATTTCACTACAATGGGAGAATACTTATTGTGTGGAGGGAGGATTGGTTTATAGTAAGGGTAAAGCGTGATACTGCATAGTCAATGAATTGTAAAGTGACAAACACCTATGCAACTTGAATTTATAATAACCTTTTTGTATGCTTATAATAAAAAAGAGGAAAGGCTAGAATTGTGGAATCACTTAAAGATGATAAGGCTGGACTGCAATCAAGCATAGAGGGTTCTAGGAGACTTCAATGCTATTTTGCAAAGAGAAAATTAAATTGAAGGAAGTGGAGTTACGCTAGAAGAGGTGGAAGACTTTCAAGATTGCATCGCTATATGTAATCTAGAGAAACTTTCTTATATTGGATGCAATAACACATGGAATGATAGATAAGTTGATAGGATTTTTACAAAGATTGATTGGGTGTTTGTGAATGGTGAATGGTTCGATAATATGCCTAGTATGAAGACACATTTGTTGCTTGAAGGAATAAGTGACCATTGCCCTTTGGTTGTGCAAATGCTCCAAACATGGACTAAGAAAAAGAAAGCTTTCAAGTACTATAATGTATGGAGCACTCATTCTATGTTTAATCAAATAGTGTAGGAGAGCTGGAACAAACCTATTATAGGTTATAAGATGTTTCAGGTGGTAGGGAAAATGAAATTCCTGAAATAAAAACTTATGTAATTGCACAAGTAGAATTTTACTAATCTAATATATCAAGATAATAAAGATCGGAAAAATCTTCAAAAAATACAATATCAGCTTCAACGTAATCCTACTGACAAAACTCTGCAACAAGAGGAGAGGGAATCGGGACAGAAGTTAAAAAAAACTTCATATCTAGCAGAATCCTTCTTAATCCAAAGGAGTAAGGCTAACTGGATCAAGAAAGGTGATGACAATACTGAGTACTTCTTTTCTGTCATCAAGAAAAAAAGACTGACTCAAAGTATGACTCAAATTAAAGATGCTTCCAATCGAATACAACATGAACATGCTAAAGTGGTTGAAGTCTTTGTCCAGTACTCCCAACAACTGCTAGGAGAGAAGGATCCTGATAGGAAATAGGATCAACAATGTATTTTTAGGCAGGGACCAACTTTATCTGATGACCAACAGATAGGGCTAATGCAACCTTTTTCTAGACAAGAGATCAAGAAGCCTATGCTAAGTATTAATGCAAATAAAAGTCTGAGGCCAAATGGATATGGTGGAGGATTCTTCAAATATGCTTGGGATATAATTGAAGATGATGTACGTGATGCAATGCAAGAGTTCTTCCATAATGGAAAGTTATTGAGGCAGTTAAATACAACAATAATTTCACTGATTCCTAGGTTAGAAAAACCTGAGGTTGCAAGTCAATTCAGGCTAATATCATATTGTAATACACTGTATAAATATATATCCAAACTCTTATGTAGCAGACTAATAAGAGTTTGACCTGATATAGTGAACCCTGCTCAAGCAACCTTTGTTAAGGGAAGATCACTCATCCAAAATGTGCTAGTGTGCCATAGTCTGCTGAGGCACTATAAAAGGAGAACAAGTCCTAGGTGCATAATGAAGATTGATTTAAGGAAGGCATATGACATGGTTCAATGGGATTTGTGCAGGAAATGTTGGAAGGCTATAGGTTTCTTACTAAGTTTATTCAACTAGTGATGAAATGTGTAACCACTACAAGATTCTTAATCAAGATTAATGGAGAGGGTTGTGGTTTTTTTTAAGGGAAAAGGGGATTAAGACAAGGGGGCCTTATATCACCCTTGTTATTTATGTTAGTCATGGAGTATTTCTCCAGAATCATATCTAGAATAAACACTCTACCAGATTACAGATACCACCTCATGTGTAAAGTACATCAACTCACTCATTTGACATTTACTGATGATCTTATGATCTTTTGTAAGAGGACAAAACAATCGGTTCAAAGAGTCAAAGATGCCCTTCAATACTTTTCAAGCACTACAGGTTTGGCTGCAAATAATGAGAAGTCAAATATTTTTATAGCTGGGGTTAATTACATTGTTAAAACCAAGCTGCTAGAGATCACTGGTTTTACCCATGGGAGTCTGCCTATCAAATACCTTGGCCTTCTATTGTCCAATAAAAAACGGAGAAAAAATTGATTATCACCAGCTTTGTATTAAGATTACTGAGAAGCTGAGAAGTACTTCTGCTAGACACCTTTCATATGCAAGGAGATTGCAGGTTTTAAATGTTGTGATATTTTTCTTTGTAGAACTTCTGGAGTTCAGTGTCTCTACTTCCTCAAAGTGTTGTTAAACTAGTGGAGAAGAAGTGTAGAGAGTATTTATGGGGTAGTTCTGATGACAAGAAGAAAATCTCACTAGTAACATGAGCTAATGTTTGCTGGCCAAAGGCTAAAGGGGGACTGAACATCAAGAACTGTCGAATGTGGAATATTGCAGCAATAGGTAAATTGATATGATGGATACAACAAAATCCAGAGTTATTTTGGGTAAAATGGATCCATAACATATATATGAAGGGAGAAGAGGATTTCTGGACATATATGCCTACATCTGATTGTACTAGGTTTAGAAACAACTACACACGATCAAATGAGGTATGATGAATTAGTATGATCAGGGTAGATACACACTTATTGCATCAGGAATATACTCAATCTCCAGGAGTTATCTTGCTTTAATGGGCGACAAACCCTCCGTTGAAAGTGATGCATTAGTTTGGAACAAGATTCTCATTCCAAAACACAGATTTGTACTTTGGATTGCTACACACAGGAAGCTGCTCACCAGAGACAGGTTAATGAAAATAGGAGTGCATTGTGATGGGGTCAACAACGTATTTTGTGATATACAGATTTTGGAGAGTGATGCACACTTGTTTTTAGAATGTATGATCGCACTTGACCTGTGGAGAAGCGTTGCAGACTGGTCAGGCTTCAATATTACATTATCGGATGTCCCTAACACAATCAAGTCCATTCAACAGAGGCATTGGAAATGGTTTAAGAAAGATGTGGTTGCTGCGAGCTATGGAACTATGGTATACAACATTTGGCATGCAAGGAATGTGAAGATGTTTCGTGGGCAGGTTGTTAGTGTTAGTCATATATTGCAGCAAATACAAATCACCGTCAAAGAAAGGATAGACATGTTTAGTGCGTCCAAGAGAGCTAGGAAGTGCGCAGGTTTCTTGGCTATGGTTTGTAAATAGTTTTGAGGCTCGCTTATGTAGACACTCTTCCTGGAAGGGGATTGACTAAGTGAGTGCTCTTTAGATGTAAAACTTTTTGATTGTATGGTAATATTTATATTTTACTGTAAAGAAAAAAAATATTCTAAAAATTCATAGAACCCCACAAAAATTTAAACATATTACAATAAATTTTATCAAAATTTAAATATGTTTTAGATCATTTTCGCTTAATTTTAAAAAACTACTCATAATAAATCCAAAATTTTAAACACCCAAATTCCATCAGAGTGTTCAACATCAGAACTAGGGACCACCAGTAAGAGTTTGGTGACAGATATGACGGATGAACATTTGTTAATAATATTAATAATTGATCAACCTCGCACGTCCTTTTAAACAAAATTTGGCACTTTCTTTTTCGTCTTTTTCTGTACCATTTATGGTTTAAAATATTACTTTCCTCGTTTCAATTTATATGAGTTAGTTCGACTCAATATAAAATTTAAAAAAAATTAAAATTCATGATATAAAATATTTCCTTCAATTTTAAATTAGTGCTTATTTTATTTTTTATTTTTATTCATAAATAAATGTTTGTTTAAATCTTCAAGAATAAATTAATCATATTTTTAAAAATTTATCCTTATTTAAATAAAATATAATCAATGTCAACTTGTCAAAAAATTTAATTAAGAGTAGTTAGTAAAATTACATTTTATATCTAAGAGTTAGTAATTTGTTAAATGGTACTCCAACCAAAAGAAACACTTATTCAAGAATAGGGGTGTGCATCGGTCGGTTCGGTTATATGTGTTATTAGTTTGGTTTATCGGTTTTCGATTTTTAAATATGTAAAACCAATAACCAACCAATAAGATATTTTATTATCAGTTTCGGTTTATCAGTTTTTGGTCCTTAACGGTTCAACTTTTGGTTTAACCAATAAGAAAATACTTATAAAATAGAAATAGTAACAACTAACATACAAAAATAAAATCTTAATTACCACCAAAATCCTGCGCAATGCATTTTAGTTTACAAGAATCTTTAAACTTGAACTGAATGTTAGTTAGAAAAAAAATTAAATCCTAATTGTTGGAAGCTATAAATGCTTCAAGCTTTTCAATATGATAATAGCTGAGCTTTATATTGTGCCTTTGTCTCCCTGAATAGGTTAATACTTTGTGAATCACTGAATTGTGAATAAGTAGTGCATAAATCTATCTATCTGTCTATCTCTCTATTTGTCTATCTATCTGTCTCTCTGTCTGTTTCTATGTCTGTCTGTCTGTCTGTCTCTATGTCTGTCTGTCTATCTGTCTGTCTCACTGTTTGTCTCTCTGTTTGTCTCTCTGTCTGTCTCTCTGTCTGTCTATCTCTCTATCTGTCTGTCTTTCTATCTATCTGTCTGTCTGTCTATATGTCTGTCTGTCTGTCTATCTGTCTATCTATCTGTCTGTCTATCTATCTGTCTGTCTGTCTATCTGTCTATCTGTCTGTCTGTCTGTCTGTCTGTCTGTCTATGTGTCTGTCTGTCTGTCTGTCTGTCTGTCTAGATAGATAGAGATTTAAATATATAACATAAATAGGGATAAAACAATAACTTAGTGTATCCTTATTGGGTTATCGGTTAAACCGATAACCCAATAAGCTAAAATCGAAACCAAACCGTTTACCCAATAAATTTTTTTATAAAATCAATAAAAAATCGTTAACCCAATAACCCAATACCAATAACCTAATAACATTTTTATTGGTTCGATTTACCGGTCGGTTCACTTTTCACACACCCCTATTCAAGAATGGAAGGAGTAAGTTAATCATTTCATTAAAGATAAATATTTTTAAAACTAAATTAAAAAGAAAGTGAGTCATATAAATTAGGACCTTGGGCATATGACCTTCATTTTCATTAGTACTATATAGAAGAATTGTGGTAAAGTAGATGCCTTTTTGTCGTCGTGCCTGCTTGCTCCGTAATTTTACTATATCATCCTTAATTAATTATTAAATGTCATATACGTATTAGAAAATTAATAATATATAATAAAAACAGTAAAATAAACATTTATACATGTCTGCTTCATATATTTCAACCATAATTTTACTATATTGTCCCTAATTAATTATTATAAGTCACTAAGTATTGAAAAAATAATAATCCCTCCGTCTCATTTTATGTGTCACCATTTGATCGGACACGGAGTTTAAGAAATAAGGGAAGACTTGATAAAGTTTACCAAATTATCCTTTATAAAAAAATGTTCCAATATTTTTTTTTTAATTAAGTGGGACCAATAAGGGTAAAAGGGTAATTGTGCCTTTAAAAAGTTGTCAAATAAGGAAAGGCGACACTTATTTTGGGATGGATTAAAAAGGAAATGATGACACATAATTTGAGACGAAGGGAGTAATATTTAATAAAAAAAGATAAAGTAGACATAAAATGATAAATTTACTTGTGATGTTTTAAATTAACTTGACATCTTATATGAGACCCACTGAAAAAAATTTCACAAGTATTTTTAATGACAATTTTGCTATATCACTTCTAATTAGTTATTATGAGTCATTTAAAATATGTCTGCTTTGCTTCTTCGTGATATTTGGTTGACTCTCGAAATATATCAGTCTCACTTAAATTGGAATAGAAGAAAAATTATTATAATCACAATATTAAGAACTTAAATTATTTTAAGGGTATAATTGACTATCAATGTCGTAAAAGTTTGAATAAAGAGAGTATTATAAATTGCAATAGCTAACAACTTAAAATAATAAATTACAATGTCATAATAGTATTATACATTACAATATCTAACAACTTAAAATATCTAGAAACATATTAAAAATATAATTGATCATCTAAATTTTATTTGTGTCACATAAATTGAGACAAAAAATAACATATATAGCAGAAGCCCCTCGATATCTAGTTTATAAAGAAGTACGAACAAAAATAAATATTTAAATTTTGAATATTCATAGTGATTTTTAATTTGTCATAAAATTAAAATTATGAAGTTAAAAATAATTTATTTATTGAAATTTTAATAAATTTATATATACTATGTATCAAAAGTTATATATGAATTTGTAGTCGAAAGGCTATATCATCTCCTGAGTAGGACAGTCGAATTAATTAATATTTCATCTCTTTAATATGTTTGATCTATTTTTTTTTAATCCATTTAAAAAAAATAATAATTTTTATTTTTGTAATTTTTTAATTTCATCTTTTTACATGATATTTTTAAGATTATGAGATTAAAAAACATTTTTTATACATTAAACATATCTTAAAAATTAAGATCCAATTAATCAAAAAATCTTCTTTATTTTTTAGAACTCTTTGTCAAGTCAAAATAGGCCAAACAAATATAATTAAGAGAGTAGTTTATCTTAATTTAAACATTTGTTTTAATAAGATAGATTTAAAAATAATCATAAATTATGATAATTAATAATTTATATAATTTAAAAGTATTTAAAAATATGCTTCTACTTTGTAAATCATAATTAAGACATAAATTAAAACAGAAGGGAGGGAGTATCTCTAACGATAAACTTTTAAGACTCATATGGTACAAGGGATAACTAATTCAGAATTAATTTTAAGATCAGTTTATCCCATATTTGATTAAAATAAGTGACACGAATGACTCATTCTCGAATTAGATATCCCGATATAATGTGTTATTTTTATTCTATCAAGGTGGAATAAATAATTCTAAAATAACTAATTCTAAAATAATTAATTACTAAAGGTTGTTTCCAACCAAATTAAGCAACCCCTTGGGCGTTGCTAAAGGTTTTCCTTAATTTCTCCTCACATGTTTTTCCGTGATATAGACTTACAGAAAGTGCGGAAGTGTCGAAATAAGAAACAATGGAGAACTATTTTTTTTTTTTTTTCGTTAAAGAAGGTTGCATTAATAGACTGAAAATAAGAACAAGACGGTACTGGCTATATTAGCCAGGATTAGGTACAAAACAATTTGTGGAAAATTCCACTAAATAGTTTGATGAATTCTTAGTTTTTCTAACAAAATAAGTTCCTGCAATATCTGCTCATATAGTCTGTTGTGCACAGATTAGTGGAACTTCAAAAAGTGTAGACTTAAGTTCTATTACAGTCCCGACACTCTTCTTTGCTAGTGCATCAGCCACGCCATTCTGCTCCCTAAAGCAATGCCTTACTAATGGGTTTTCGATTCTTCTAATCTTAACCTGCAATCATCAATAATGGCATTATAATGTAAATTCCTGAAATGTAACATTGAAATGACTTCCATGGAATCAATATTAATTTCCACCGGTAGATAGAGGTGTGCAAAAATCGAACCGAATGATAAAAATGTTATTGGATTATTGGGTTAACGATTTTGTATCGATTTTATAAAAACATTTATTGGGTAAACGGTTCGATTTTGGTTTTATCTTATTGGGTTATCGGTTAAACTGATAACCCAATAGGGATACACTAAGTTATTGTTTTACTCCTATTTGTGTTATATATATAAATATTTATATTACTAATATATATATATACACACATACATACGCACACACACTACTTATTCACAATTCAGAGATTCACAAAGTATTAACCTATTCAGGGCAACAAAGGCACAATACAAAGCTCGGGTATTATCGTATTGGAAAGTTTGAAGCCTTTAGTAGCTTTCAAAAATTAGGATTCAATTTTTTTCTAAACTAACATTCAGTTCAAGTTTGAAGATTCTTGTAAACTAAAACACATTGCGTATGATTTTGGCAGTAACTAAGATTTCATTTTTTATTTTAGTAGTTACTATTTTTATTTTATAAGTATTTTCTTATTGGTTAAATCGAAAACCAAACCGTTAAACACAAAAAATCGATAAGAAAATATCTTATTGGTTGGTTATTGGTTTTGTATATTTAAAAATTAAAAACCAAAAAATCGAACCAATAACATATAAAATCGAATCGAACCGATCGATGCACACCCCTACCGGTAGAAGTTGGTGTTGTTCCACTAACTCCAAGCTTTCTCTAAGAGCCATGAGCTCAATATGATTATTAGTGGAGCTGTGGAAGGCTTTGTAGAAACCTAATACCCAACCTCCCGTAGCATTGCGAATTATGCCCCCTATCCGTCCCCTACCAGGGTTCCCTATACATGAGCCATTCGTATTGAGTTTGAAGTAACCATGAGGTGGAGGGATCCAACGGACATTTATAAAGAAATATCTGATCTTTGGGTTAGCTTTGCCAATCAGGTGATTAAATTCAATCGCTTTAGTATAGGCTTGGTTGAAGGCGGGATTATCTTTTTTCTTCTCAGATTATCTTTTTTCTTCTCAAAGGAGTTAACATTTTTTTTCCAGGTAGTCCAGAAGCAGAAAGGTATAACATCGTGCCAATTCAGAAGATTATTGAAAATCTTATTTCTTAGTTTTGCCCAAGTGGTAGTCCATGTGTTAGGGTAAAACTCAGAAAGGGTGATGTTAAGATCATTAGAGCTTTTGGAGAAGAGTTCATCCCAAAGGTCCTGGGTAGTAGGGTATTCCAGGAAAATGTAAGGAATATCCTCAATGGAGTGATCACAAAAATCACACTTAGGGCTGATGGGAATACCCATATTAGAGAG
This sequence comes from Capsicum annuum, assembly GCF_002878395.1. Lineage (NCBI taxonomy): Eukaryota > Viridiplantae > Streptophyta > Magnoliopsida > Solanales > Solanaceae > Capsicum > Capsicum annuum. Next base: position 23,597,555 of record NC_061116.1, on the reverse strand, counting down.
AGTGGATTTGGTATGCAGTGGATTTGGTATGCAGTCTATTATGTTACGCAAGCCAGAGGAAAGTTTTAATTTTGGGAGGGCAGTTGAGATTCTAAATCCAAAGGAAGTTCCCTTTTGAAATACCCTAGTTTTGACCCTTAGAAAATTTCTTGATTTTGAACTTTCTGTGCATCATACGAGTTTCATCATACCACTCGTATGGAGTGGATATAGTTTAAAATCCTTGGTCGTATGTTACTCAGTGTAATGTTGGTTGGCTACTTTCCAAGGTACGATAAAGGCATCATACTAGTCGTATGTTAGGGTACGAGAAGTGTAGTGCCAAACAGTATAATGTCCTATGTCTAGCGTAGATGATTCTGCCTAGGGTATAATTTTTGGGTACCAATCGTATGTTATGGATATGAGTTAGTCCTTGGGGTGGTATGTTGGACAGTGTTGGAGTCCAATATTTTATCTAGGGTACGAGGGATAGGTACCACTCCTATGTGCATATTTTCAGCTTTTAAGCTGAGGATATTTTAGACATTTCCCACCCCAAAACCATTAAGACCCCATGTTTTAAAACACATTGTAGCCTCTCATAACACATTTTGAAAGATCAAATCACTCCTAAAACTCTCTCTAAACTTTCTTTTGAAAATTGAGTTAGGGTTTCTACAAGGCATTAATCTAGATGCTCAAGAGTCAAGTTCTTTTTGTGAATCTTCATGAATAAAGTATGTGACTCTTAATTCATTGTTAGTTCTCAAATATTATGTGTTTTAAACATTGATTATGATTCATTAATAGTAGTTTTGAAAACCAATGTTGAGAGTCTTGTTGCATATTGTTGAGTACTATTTACTCTTGGTTTAAATTATTTTTATGTATGTTTTTTATAATGGTTTGCACATGTGGGTGCTTGGTAATTGCGGTTTACCTATTGGGTAATAGTTTACCCTAAACTTAATGGTTTTTACTTTGATTTTGGTCTTGGTAATGGTATGCCCTCAAGGTATTTGTGAAAATGCCTAAGAGAATAAACTAGTCACATGTTAAATGGTGTTTGGAACTAAGGAATTGGCCTAACGCATATGAATAATTGGTAAATAATTTTGTAAAGGCCTTGCTGGCCATGTATGATTTAAATGGTAACCTTGGTGGTTTAATTGGCTAAAAGGGTTTCTGTCCCTAAATATTAAATTGATTTATGTTACTAGATAATGGGTTCGAGTCCCTAAATGTTGAATTAAATTGATGACTTTGTATAGACAATGGGTCCGAGTCCCAATGTTGAATAATAATGGTTGTGGCATATTGTACACTTTCAAGTGGTGTTGGTATGACGATACCAACGAAGTGCCTTTGGTAAGTAATTGGCTTAATGGTTCTGTATGTGGAATGATGGTTTTAAATTAGGCTTTAAAGTAGGATGTGTAGATAGGCTATGAAAGTGGAGTTCGAAGGACTAAAATTGGGAACTGCGCTAGCCGGTGTAGGTGTTTTGTGATCGGGTGGTTCGATTCCTCGAATGAGAATATGATAAGAGGTTTGAGTCCCCCTTATATTGGTGCTTAAGTCACTTTGATTATGCCAGGAGGTTTAAGTCCCCCATATATGCATATACGATTATGGATATTCTCTGGTTCATACGGCTACACGTACTAGGGTCTTTCCAGTTATGGAAAAGCTGGGTCCATATAGCCCGTGGATGCCTTGATATATGACGGTTATGCTACACACAACCCATGTTAATATTTTCAAAGTTCATGCTAATCTTGTTCTCTATCCCGGCATGATATATATGTATATATATAAGCATTGGTTATATGTATTCGATGATTGGTTTTGAATTATCGGCATTATAGTATCCTTATTCTTGAGTTACATACTAGCACTCCAACCGCTAACCGTCTTCGATGCTGTATCCCCACGTAATGCAGGTGTTGGTCATACTATCACACCTCCTACTCAGTGACTTGGATTCAAAGATAACTTGTGATGACTTGAAGTGGTGAACTTCCATATTTCAAAAGGCTCCATTTCTTTCTTTGAGTTTCTTTTGTCTTTATTGGTTTAGACTTAGATATTGGTTTTTGCAATGGCCGAGGGCATATACTGACCGAATATTCTTGTTTTGTTTTAGAGGCTTTGTATGGACAAACTATAGACTTGGGTATGATATGGAATGATTATGGATTTGGTTATTATTTTGTGGTTTGTTGATTGGTTGGGTTGGGCATTGGGGGCAATCCCCAATTCTTGTTGGACTTGGGATGCTCATTATAACTAGACCCTAGTTCGGGTCGTGTCAAGTTTGTATCAGATCTCTAGGCTTATGGTCAGTTGGGTATCTACAAAGCCGTGTCAAGTAGAGTCTCTTTTATGGGTGTGTAGCGTGCCATACTTATAAGAGAGAGGCTATGAGACATTTAGAAATATTTTTCTTTCTTGTTGTCTTAACTTTGAGCTATAGAGTATAAGGCCTTGGATTCTTCTGATTTTTGTTTTTTGTCTTTCAGATCATGCCTCCAAGAAGATCTGATGTTTATGCAACCTCTTCTATCCCATCTTGGGATAATGTGGATAGAGCTTGTCCAACTTTTGGAGTCCAGACCCGGCTAAGGGTCGCTGCATCTGAGTGTCCTTATGAGGTTCCACCTATCCCCACCGATCTTACTCCTGAGGAAAATAATCATACTCAATCATCGCAAGGGTAGGCCACTAATGCTGAGTTCCATCGCTCTATTACCCTATTAACTCAGTTGGTAGTTTCTCAGTTTGAGCGTGGTATTTTTGTTACTTCATATTCCAAGGCCACAAGGGTTGGCCAGTTCATGAGGTTGTATGTTCATGAGGTTGCATCCTCCTATATTTACTGGTACAAAGGTTGAGGAGGATCCTCAAAGTTTTATTGATAAGATGGAGAAGATCTTCTGGGTTATGCATGCTTCGGAGGTTAAAGATGTTGAGTTTGCTGCCTAACAATTGAAAGATATGTCTACCAATTGTACGAAGAGTGGGAACAGTTGAGGGAAGAAGATGTTGGTTCTACCTTATGAGAGGATTTCTCTAGTATGTTTCTGGACTACTTTTTTCCTCAGGAGTCGAGAGAGGCTAAAGCAAAAGAGTTTGTGAATTTGAGGCAAGATAGGATGTCTGCCAAAGAGTATGCCTTGAAATTTCATCAGTTGTCCAAGTATGCTCCTGAGTTGGTTTCTAGCATGAGGGCTAGAATGCGTAAGTTCACTTCGGGATTATCTCATGAGTTAATCCTTAAGATTAAGGCTGCCTTATTGATCAAGGACATAAATATCTCTAAGTTGGTTGTGTATATGCACCAGGTGGT
>NC_061116.1:23586089-23591224 GCF_002878395.1 Capsicum annuum | reverse complement strand
GGGGGTACTTGTACCCGAAAACTATAGTTGTGTGCCTAGAGCTAGTGTCATGTTTCAAGACATCCTCAGTCAAGCTATGCTCCATAGATTTCAGTTAGTCACGTGACTCAAAAAAACTTCGAAATCTCAGTAGTTCAGTAGTCCCAGTAGTTTTAGTACTCTCAGTCAGACCTTAGATCTCAAGTAGCTTTTTCGTCAGTCAACGGAACTCAGTAAATTCAGAATCAGTTCAGTTCAATTAGTCAGTTCAGCTCAGTGAATCTATTCAGTGTCTTTTAGTTGGGAGTTGAAACTAGCACCGAGCGAGTATGGGGATGGCGGTTTCCCCGTCAGAGAGGTAGAACCATTAACAATAATCCCTGTACTCCAGAACTGCGTAGCCAGCGCAGGACAGGAGTCACCCTTCAGATTAAGGCTAAACTTGACTATTATATTGCCTTAGGCTTGACTTCCTATTCAGGGTCACCCGTCAGAGAGGCTTGACCATAGTAGAGGTCTCTACCCGTGGCACGGTATTAACACCCTTCCAATCAGGGGAAAGATTGGAACCCACCAGTATAGTAGAGGGGAATGTCGGTTAGGTTACTACCTCCCACAGTCTCAGTACAGTTACAGTTTTAGTATCAGTCTTCAGATTAGAAATCAAGAATCAAGACTGTCAGATACAGTTATCAATCTCCGTAAGGAACTCAGATAGTTCCAATGATTCCTAGATCATCCCGTCAGATAGGCTTGGTCCCATATTCAGATGCTTATTATTATATCTAGAGGTCACCCGGCAGACAAGCTTGATCTCAATCTCAGATTTAGTCTAGTATTCTCATTATCAGTTTCATAGATCACTCGTTAGCTAGGACTGATCTCAGACTTAGATGTTCAGATACAGTAAGAAACTCAGATAGTTCCATTGATTCCTGGATCATCTCGTCAGATAGGCTTGGTCCCATATTTAGATGCTTATTATTATATCTAAAGATCACCCGACAAACAGGCTTAATCTCAAACTCAGATTTAGTAGAGTATTCTCACTATCAGTTTCAGAGATCACTCGTCAGCTAGGACTGGTCTCAGACTTAGATGTTCAAATACAATTTGGAACTCAGATAGTTTTCCCCAGAATTATGACTGTTAGATACAGTCATCCATGTCATCAGTCATTCAGTATCTCAGTATCACAAAGCTCATGTTGTCAGAGTTCAAACTCAAGTAGTCAATATCTCCACGAGTTCTATAGAAGTTACATATGTATGTATGTATCTATGTATGTATGTATGTATGTATTCTCACGTTCATATTAGTCAGCATGTTCATCATGCATATAAACCCCATGCATTTAGCCTACCCTCACGTATACTCAGTACTTTAGTTGTACTGACACATTTGCGCTATGGTGCTTTCTTTTTATGTTACACTATAGGTTCTTAGGTGCAGCTTCCAAATCAACAGTATCAGTTCAGTAAGTAGTGAGCCCTTATCTTTCAAGGACATGATCGTTATATTTATTATTCCAGTATTTCAATTTATTTTCAGTTTAGGGAGTTAGTTGGAGACATGTTCCTTTAACTTTATTCAGATAGTTTAGAGGCTTTCAAATGATTATAGAGTTTTCAGATTTAGACTTTAGTATTTTTAGTTTTGTTTTGGTACTGTGATACCACTTTATTTCAGATATCTTATTATTCAAGATTGAACCTTACGTCCTTTTTGTTCATGTTTCTACATTTTATATGAATATTATGCAGTTACAGGTATAGATATCAGTCATGGGTTAGCTTGTGGTCCTTCGGGGTCATGAGCACCATGTAGCATTTCGGTTCAGAAAATCAGGGTGTTACAAACTTGGTATCAGAGCCTAAGGTTCAATAGAGTCCTAGGAAGTCTGAAAGCTGTATCTAGTAGAGTCTTGTAAATGGGTGTGTTGCGCGCCATATTTATGTACAGGAGACTATAAGATGTTTTAGGAACAATTTCCCTTCTTTCAGTACTCATATCGTGCCAGTGAGCAAAAACTCAAGTTGAACTCTCAGTTTAATCCTTGTTCCTCTTCTATTTGCAGAACATGTCTCCTAAGAAGAGAATAGAGAATCAGTTAGCCCCGCATCCCGCAAATCTTTTGAATAAGAATGTGTCATATGCATAATTTTGAGCAGTTTTTTAGGCGCTAGCCCAGGTTGTGACCACTAGTGTTCAGGGCAATCGACAGACTGCAGCCCCACCCCAGCAAGATGGGGATTCAGCTGCAACCAGAATCAGAAATTTTATAAGAATGAGCCCTCCAAAATTCTTTGGGTTAGTAATTGATGAGGACTCACAGCTGTATCTAGAAGAGGTAAAGAAGATCACCCAAATCATGCATGTGTCAGAGGAGGAGAGTGTGGAATTAGCGTCCTAAAGGCTGAAAGATATTGCTCATGATTGGGTAGTGTTGTGGAAGAAGAGTAGAGGGGAAGATACAACTCCCATGACTTGGAAGATATTTCAGGATGCCTTCTTTGATAAGTTTTTCCCATTAGAGATGAGAGAACCTAAGGTAGAAGAGTTTATGAACCTGAGATAAGGATCCATGACAGTGAAGGAGTATTGTCTTAAGTTCAACCAGTTATCTAAGTATGCTCCTGATTTGATAGCTGACCCCAGAGCGAGTATGAGTAAGTTTATGACTGGTGTATCCGAGTTGGTATTGAAAGAGTGTAGAATAGCTATGCTCAATAACTACATAGACCTTGCTAGATAAATTATGCATGCTCAGCAGATAGAGGTAGATAAGTCTAAGGAGAGGGAGAGATCTAATAAGAGATTAAGAGTAGGTAGTTACAACTTTTCTCTGGCTGGGTCACAGGGTGGTGATCGTTCTCACCATAGTTAGAAAAATTCAGCCCCTATTCCATCTATGTTAGTCATGGTGGGGCTCCAGGCTCCAAAGCCCAGAGTAGTGTTAGAAGTGAGCACACTTATCCACTTTGTAGAGAGCGTGGCAAGAATCATCTAGTTGCATGCAGAGCTAATAGTTAGGTATGTTTTGGGTGCAGTAAGCCAGGCCACAGAGTGCGTGAGTATAGAGTGTTAGCTCAGAAAGGTAGAGATTCGCATGAGCAGGCCGCAAATCCCAGTACCAATAGTGGTCAGCGTCAGAATTGACTCTATTCACTCCAGACTCACCATGATCCAGAAAGTTTCTCCAACCTAGATTCGGGTACGTTACAAGTTTTTCATGATCATTGTATGCATTGTTAGATATCTTGCACTCGTTTGAGCTTATGTTTCCACATGAATTAGTCAGTAACATTAGCAGGTCTAGTTCAGTTCATGCATCATGCATTAGTCTCAGCTCTCCAATGTTTAGTTATAATCGAGTTCGTAGATGCCCTGTGCATCACCCCAGTATCTCAGCAAGGTAAACATTCCTAGAGGGACATAGTGTCCCAAGGGGGAGATACCCCACCCTTTTCTTGATGCTTTCATGTTCTCGTTATAAATTAGTTATCAAGTGCCATGGCATAATCAGTCAAGCTTTCAAGAGTCAGCTCAGTCAGATATTCAGGCATTAGATATACGTGTTTAGTAGAGAGAGTACTATTTACCAGTAACTTCACTAATACATTTACATATCATGTCAGTCATGTAATCATGCATCAGATATGCATGGATTCAGTCTTTCAGTTGTGCATCAGAAATGCATTCTCATTTTGAGAAAACTCACTTTATTAGAGTCCTCAGTCTTATATTCATGAATCAGCTTCCCATGCATCAGTTATGAATGTCTAGTATATTATGCTCCGCTTTCAGTCATGTCAGTCATGAATCCATGTTTCAGTAGTGTATGTATTGTACGTACTTCATCTTATCATCTCTCCCACCTCAGTTAATTCTCATTCGAGGATGAATGTTTCCAAGGAGGAGATATTTTAATACCCTGCATATTTCTAATCTAGGAAGTGAATAAGTATTCCTACGTATGAAATCTCTTATCCTGTGATTCATACTTGAGTACATAACTTACAATGAATATCCTAGTGATAGGATAGCTTATGATGCATTAAGCATGTTCATATGGGTCACTTAAGGTAATACAAGCTAAGAGTGTTTGAATCCATTAAGTTTTAGTGTTCGATTTTGCAAGGGTCATCTTTGAATAAGTATAAATCGATGTTAATGTGGTATTTTGACTGATTTAGACCCACCAAATTGTAAAGAATCAAATTATCTTTCCAACGATACCAATTTTGCCTTAATCCAATACTCGAGCGAAAAGTTATGCCCATTTTCGGGAGAGACAGTAAGTATAGACGATTGGTTAGGCGCCACCCAACTTAGCTTAGGCAATCACTTGGGCGCCTCCAAAGTCAGTTCTAGGTGCCAAAAACACTCGGTTTTGAGTTATTTTAAGGGTAATTAAGTCTTTTAACACTCCTTACGCGTCCCTAAACTTAACCCTATGAAATATATAGCCTCTAAACATATTACAACCCTATTATGATCTCAAAGCTCATCATCCAAGAGCACTAAAAGAGAGAAACAACTAGGGTTGCGTAACTAAGCTTGAAGATCTGATTTCAAGGAAATTCCTCCGTCAATCATGAAGAATCTTACTTCTAAGGTATGCGTGAGTTGATTCATGGACTCCTTTTGTCCATGAAGCTCAAGAACCATCTTTTAAATTATGTATTATGATGTTTATTTTGTTGGTGGTTGATATTCATATGGTTGAAGTTTGATGATGCCTAAGATGGGTTCTTTGTATGTTTTGTGTGAGGATATGGTGGTATTTAACGTATAAACATGTGAAATTGGTGGTTGAATGTTTGAAATCTTGATGAATCTACCTATGCCTAAGATGTACATGTAAGGTGTTTGTGGAAATACCTAAGAGAATAGAAATCATGCTTTTATGACATAATTAGCCCTAAATGACTATTCCATGTTCTAAGTTTATGTTCAACGTGATCCCCATGATATTGTCTTAAATTGAACATGTTGTATGAGATGCTCTTGATATTGTTGTGTTATGGAATGACCATGTTATTGAAGCCATGCAAGTATATACATGTTGTGTACATTCCCGATCATGTGATAGTTTGTTTAAAATCATTCTTATTATGAAATCCTTACTTATGATATTGTGAATTGAGGACTCC
>NC_061116.1:23580980-23585989 GCF_002878395.1 Capsicum annuum | reverse complement strand
TTCAATAACATGGTCATTGAAGCCATGCAAGTATATACATGTTGTGTACATTCCCGATCATGTGATAGTTTGTTTAAAATCATTCTTATTATGAAATCCTTACTTATGATATTGTGAATTGAGGACTCCGCTCTTATGATCAAGTCAGCCATGTGTGTCAGTTTCCTTCCATCGAGTCCTGGGGGTACTTGTACCCGAAAACTATAGTTGTGTGCCTAGAGCTAGTGTCATATTTCAAGACATCCTCAGTCAAGCTATGCTCCATCGATTTCAGTTAGTCACGTGACTCAAAAAAACTCAAAAATCTTAGTAGTTCAGTAGTCCCAGTAGTTTTAGTACTCTCAGTCAGACCTTAGATCTCAAGTAGCTTTTTCGTCAGTTAATGAATCTCAGTAAATTCAGAATCAGTTCAGTTCAGTTAGTCAGCTCAGCTCAGTTAATCTATTCAATGTCTTTCAGTTGGGAATTGGAGCTAGAACCAAGCGAGTATGGGGATGGCGGTTTCCCCGTCAGAGAGATAGAACCGTTAGCAGTAATCCGTGTACTCAAAAACTGCGTAGCCAGGGCAGGATAGGAGTCACCCACCAGATTAAGGCTAAACTTGACTATTATATTTCCTTAGGCTTGATTTTCTATTCAGGGTCACCCATCATAGAGACTTGACCATAACAAAGGTCTTTACCCGTGGCAAGGTATTGACACCCTTCCAATCAGGGAAAATATTGGACCCCACCAGTACAGTAGCGGGATATGTCGGTTAGGTTATTATCTCCCACAGTCTCAGTACAGTTACAGTTTTAGTACCAGTCTTCAGAGTAGAAATCAGGAATTAAGACTGTCAGATACAGTCATTAATCTCCGTAGGGAACTCAGATAGTTCCAATGAATCCTGAATCATCCCGTCAGATAGGCTTGGTCCCATATTCAAATGCTTATTATTATATATAGAGGTCACCCGGCAGACAGGATTGATCTCAATCTCAGATTCAGTCGAGTATTCTCATTATCAATTTCATAGATCACTCGTTAGCTAGGACTAATCTCAGACTTAGATGTTCAGATACAGTAAGGAACTCAGATAGTTCCATTGATTCCTGGATCATCCCGTCAGATAGGCTTGGTCCCATATTCAGATGCTTATTATTATATCTAGAGGTCACTCGGCAGACAAGCTTGATCTCAATCTCAGATTTAGTCGAGTATTCTCACTATCAGTTTCAAAGATCACTCATTAGCTAGGACTGGTCTCAGACTTAGATGTTCAAATACAGTTTGGAACTCAGATAGTTTTCCCTAAAATTAGGACTGTTAGATACAGTCATCCATGTCATCAGTCATCAGTATCTTAGTATCACAAAGCTCATGTTGTCAGAGTTCAAACTCAAGTAGCCAATATCTCCACGAGTTCTGTAGCAGTTACGTATGTATGTATGTATGTATTCTCACATTCATATTAGTCAGCATGTTCATGCATATAAACCCCATGCATTTAGCCCACCCCCACATATACTCAGTACTTTAGTTGTACTGATGCATTTGCGCTATGGCACTTTCTATTTATGTTACACTATAGGTTCTTAGGTGTAGATTCTAGATCAACAGTATAAGTTCAGTAAGTAGTGAGTCCTTATCTTTCAAGGACATGATCGTTACATTTATTATTCTAGTATTTCAGTTTATTTTCAGTTTAGGGAGTTAGTTGGAGACATGTTCCTTCAACTTCTTATTCAAACAGTTTAGAGGCTTTCAGATGATTATAGAGTTTTCAGATTTAGACTTTAGTATTTTTAGTTTTGTTTTGGTACTGTGATACCACCTTATTTCAGATATCTTATTATTCAAGATTGAACCTTACGTCCTCTTTGTTCATGTTTCTATATTTTATATGAATATTATGCAGTTACAGGTATAGATATCAGTCATGGGTTAGCTTGTGGTCCTTCGGGGTCATGAGCACCATGTAGTATTTCGGTTTAGAAAATCGTGGTGTTATACCACTTAAAGTCGCTAACAGTCCTATGCGGATGTGAGGCTAGGGAGTTGGAGTTTAAGGTTGGTGATTAGGTGTTCCTAAAGGTGTCTCTCATAAAGAAAATGCTGCGATTTGGTAAGAACGGAAGGCTCAATTCCCGATATATTGGTTTGTATTTGGTCTTGAAGAGAGTTGGTAATGTTGCATATGACTTGGAGTTGCCTTCTAGTTTGAGCTCTATTCATCTGGTTTTCTATGTCTCTATGTTGAGAAAGTGTGTGGGTGATCCTTCATCGGTTGTTCTTTCGGAAGGATTGGGTATCTCAGATTCCTTGTCTTATGAGGTAATCCGGTTAAGATCTTGGATCGTCAAGTTTATTGATTGCAGATAAAAGATGTGGCTTCGGTAAAGGTTCTTAAGAGGAACCACAAGGTTGAAGAAGCTACTAAGGAGGCAGAACAGGACATGAAGTCCAAGTATTCACATTTGTTCCCCGTTTCAAAAATTCGTGCCTGAGGTATGTGTTGATCTTAATATCTTTATTTTATGTCTTTGCTTTCTAACTTGGTTAAAGGAAAGTTTAATGAGTAATAATGTGTTAACTCGTTCTTGTTCTTGCCTTAACCCATCATTTGAGGACGAATGATCCTAGTGGGGAAGAATTGAAACACCCTAGTTTTAACCCTTAGAAAATTTCTTGATTTTGAACTTTCTGTGCATTATACGACTTGCATCATACCACTAGTATGGAGTGGATACAGTTTGAAGTCCTTGGTTCTTGGGGTCATTTATTGGATAATGTTGGAGTCCAATAATCTGTCGGTGGGTACCACTTGTATGTTGGGTGAATGAGTTAGAGGGGAGTCGTACCCTCCTGCGCATATTTTCAGCTTTTAAGCTGAGGACGTTTTAGATATTTCCCACCCCAAAATCCTTAAGACCCCACATCTTAAAACATATTTTAGCCTCTCATAACACACTTTCAATGGTCAAATCACTCCTAAAACTCTATCTAAACTCTTTTTTGAAGATTGGGTTAGGGTTTCTACAAGGTGTTCATCTGGAGGCTCAAGAGCCAAGTTCTTTTCATGAATCTTTGTAATAAGGTATGCGACTCTTTCCTCATTGTTAGTTCTCAAATATCATGTGTTTTAAACATTGATTATGATTCGTTAATAGTGGTTTTGAAAACCAATGTTGAGGGTTTTGTTGCACATTGTTGAGTATTGTTTACTCTTGGTTTAAATTGTGTTTATACATGTTTTTAATGATGGTTTGCACATGTGGGTACTTGGTAATTGTGGTTTAACAATTAGGTAATGGTTCACCCTAAACTTGATTTTTTTTACTTTGGTTTTGGTCTTGATAATGGTATGCCTTCAAAATATTTGTGAAAATGCCTAAGAGATTAAACTCTTACATATTAAATGGTTTTTTGAACTAAGGCATTGGCCTAATGAATATAAATGGTTGGTAAATGATTTTGTGAAGGCCTAGTCGGCCATGTAATAATTTAAATGGCAACTTTGGTTGTTTAATTGGCTAAAAGGGTTCTAGTCCCTAAATATTAAATTGATTTATGTCTTTACTAGATAATGGGTTCGAGTCCCTAAATGTTGAACTGAATTGATGTATTTGTATAGATAATGGGTTCGATTCCCAATGTTGAATGATAATGGTTATGGTATGTTATACGCTTGCAAATGGTGTTGGTATGACATTACTAACATAGTGCCTTTGCTAAGTAATTGGCTTAATGGTTGTGTATGTGAAATGATGGTTTTAAATTGGGATTAAAAGCAGGATGTATAGCTGGGATGTGAAAATGGAGTCCAAAGGACTAACATTGGGAACCGCACTAGCTGATGTGGGTGTCTTTGTGATCGGGTGGTTTGAGTCCCCAAATGAATATATGAATAGGAGGTTCGAGTCCCCCTTATACATGTATTGGTTCTTAAGTCACCTTGATTATGTTGGGAGATTCGAGTCCCCCATATAGGCATATAAAGTTATGAATATTCTCTGGTTCATGCGACTACACGCACTGGGGCCCTTCTAGCTAAGGGAAAACTGAGCCTATATATCCCGTGAGTTCCTTGATATATGAAGGTTATACTACATAGCCTGAGTTAATGTTTTCAAGGTTCATGCTAATCTTGTTCCCTACCCCGGCATTGTATATGTATATATATATTGCATTAGTTTTATACATTGGATGATTGGTTTGAACTGTTGGTATTATAGTATGTTTATCCTTGAGTTACATGCTAGCTCTTCAACCACTAACCATATTCGACGCTGTATCCCCCCTTGATGCAGGTGCTGGTCATACTATCACACCTCCTACTCAGTGACTTGGATTCAGAGACATCTTGTGTTGACTTGAAGTGGTGAGCTTTCATACTTCGAAAGGCTCCATTTCTTGTTTTTAGTTTCTTTTGTCTTTATTGGTTTAGACTTGGATATTGGTTTTGGCTATAACCGGGGGCATATCCCGATCGAATATTATTATTTTATTTTAGAGGCTTTGTATGGACAAACTATGGACTTGGATATGTTATGGAATGGTTATGGATTTGGTTATTATTATATGGTTTGTTGATTGGTTGGGTTGGGTATCGAGGGCGATCCCCGATTCTTGTTGGACTTGGGACGCCCATTACGATAAGGCCCTAGTTTGGGTCATGTCACCTTTGTTATGGTTCCTATGCCCAGTGAGATTAAGGATTAGGGAGTAAGCACTATTGCTGGAGAATAAACCATTACCAGTTGGACCTCAAATGAGATGGTTAGAATTAATTCTAGGATTGTGAGTGAAGGAGGACTAGATGTGAAGAATAGTGGCCTGAGTCAGCTAAGGAAAGATATCAGAAAAATTCTAATCACCCCTATTACAAATATCAGAGACAGTGATATTGGATTGGGACAAACTTAGGAGGCCTTGGAATTGCTGTCTTAAGGGTTCCATATGAGGGATCCGTTTGTCATAAAAAGTTAATTTTATCCCTATTGTGGACAATCCATAGGGCACCTTTT
>NC_061116.1:23576012-23577980 GCF_002878395.1 Capsicum annuum | reverse complement strand
AAGGATCTTGACCTATAAACTGTCACGGTTATGGACATACCTCTAGGCAAGACTAGTAAGCGTAATATTATTTTTTAGCCTATTTTTCTAGAGACCCAATCCACCTTCATCTTTGGGGAGGGTGAAAGTGTCCCAACCTACCATATGCATTTTCTTTTTCTCTAAAGTAGTTCCCTAATGAAGTTCCTTTTGGATCTATCAATAAGGGATATAGTTCTACTAGGGATAAAGTAAAATAGCATAACATGAGTGGGAATGCTACTAAGAGAGGCCTTAGCTAGAGTGACTCTACTAGAGAGGTTAATGAACTTGGTCTTCCACCCAATAATTTTAGTGTTGAGATTGTCAACAATAAATTGAAAGTCTCTTTGACAAGGTATAGAGTATAGGATGGGAAAGCCTAGGTACTTGCTATAGTTATCTTTAGCCTGAATGAAAAGGAAGCCAACCATAGACTTTTTCATGAGGGGGCATTTCTTTGAGAAGATCACCTTAGATTTGGTGAGGTTGATCTTCTGACTAGGGTGGAGGCTGAAGGAGGTGAGGACATTGGTAATGGTGGTACAACTATCCACAGTGAAATTAGAGAATAGGGTAAGATCATTTGTAAAAAAAAGATTGGATAGTTTGTGATCTTTCTTACTAATGGATATGAGCTGCTAATGAAGAATATCCACTTCATGGTCAGTTCTTCTAGCTAAGATTTCCATACATATGATGAATATATAAGGGGAAGGGGGTTCCCCTGTCTGATACCACTACTAGGATTGAAGGAGACAATTCTTCCCCCATTGATCAGGACAGAAATAGAAGAGGAAGAAATACAAGACATGATAAGGAAGATGAGTTTAGAAGGAAGGTCGAAAAAATGGAGGGCCTGCTTGATGAAGGACAATTAAAGTCTGTCAAAGGCTTTCTCCAAGTCTATCTTAAGGACCCTGCTAGCTTGCTTCCCCTTTATTTTCTGAAAATGAGAAATCACCTTTTGGACAACTATGGCATTATCAGAGGTCCTCCTGTTAGGAATAAAGCTGCCTTGGCTCTAGCTAATGATCTTGTCTAGGTGAGGTTTCAATCTTCTAACAATGATCTTGGTAATAAGCTTATATTTGGTATTACAGAGCCCAATGGGTCTGAAACTCTTGAATTAGGGCACTTAAGGATGAGGCAAAGGTAGGTGGAGTTAACATTGGCCTCCATCTGACCTGAGGAGAATGTGTTGTCACAAAAGTTAGTAACACTTTGTCCCATAATGTCCAGTATCTTTGGTACATGAAGGGGTGTGTACCATCAGGGCCAAAGGCTTTAAAAAATTTAAAGGAGAGCATTGTTGCCTTAATTTTCTCCAAGGAGGGTACATTATCGAGGAGGTCATGATCCTCATTTCTGATGGAGCCTCTAGATGAATGGTTAAGTTGACAACCCAAGTGAGAGAAAGAGTGCTTTGTACTAAAAAGATTTGTGTGGATGTAGTTGTGGATGTCCTAGAAGATCTAGTTCCCACTATCCTCTTTGATGGCTTTAATCTTATTCCTTTTTCTCCTATTAATTGTAGAAGTACGAAAGAATCTAGTATTGGAGTCCCCTTCAGCAAGCCAATTGATTCTGGATTTAAGTTTCAAGATTTGATGACACCCCTTATGTCTTATTTTTTTTTTACTTTTTAATTATTTTTCAAGATAAGAAATGTGAGTGTGACATATAGACCGCAAATAGTTTGTCCTTTTATATTTGGAAAAGGTATCAAAACACCTCTAAATTTATTCGACAAACTTACTTTAGACTTTTAATTTTATGAATATTTATTTATCTCCTAAACAACTTTAAAATGAATTAAATATCATCCTAAAATCTTAATATCACTCTCGCAATGAAAAGTGCATTACACACGTGCCATGTCATTGGCACACCAACGTCACATCATGTCACGTCAAGCCACATTAATTTTTTTCTAAAAGATAACCCTAT
>NC_061116.1:23525964-23575912 GCF_002878395.1 Capsicum annuum | reverse complement strand
ATATATATATATATATATATATATATATATATTCCTTGTTCAATCCATCCACCCCCATTCGTGTCTCCGCCAATCCACCTCCATAAGAACAATCACCAAGTTTACCTTGAATTTTATGTAAATTTTCAGTTAGATTAAAGTAAAATTTATATCAATTACAAACTAAAATTTCTATTATCTTTGTATCCTTATTTTTTTCTATCAAATTATATTATATACATTTTCAATTTAAAAATATATATTGAGTCGAATTATCATCCAAAAAAAAAGGAAAAAGAATAATGTAGAATTGAATTTAAAATCACCGACGTTCTTTTCGACGTATGAAGTAAGTCACTGTGAAAAAAAAATAGGGAGAATGAAAATTTTAAATAGGAATTGTGAAAATGATATTAAAATTCATAATTTTTTTTTTAAAAAGAAATTCTTATAAAAATTGATGAAGTGGGTGAAGGATTAGAAGAAATTTAATGATTTTTTTTTATTGAATCTAATTGTACATGGGAGATTCTTCAAGTAAAGTAATAGATGAAGACTGGAGGAGGTGGGCGTATATGATGAAGGAGAAAGGAGGCTATGGGTTTGAAGAAGGAGAAAGGAAGTGGGAATCTACAACAACAACATATCCAGTGTATTTTCATATAGTGGAGTCTGGGGAGGGTAGAGTGTACGCAGACCATACCCACTACCTCAGCTAAAGTAGAGAGGCTGTTTCCGATAGACCCCACAGCTTAGGATCGAGAAGTGGGAATCTATTGACTATTTTTAATTTGTTTTTAAATTATATAATATATAAATTAGTGGGCTATCATCTTTTTCTAAAATACGTCCTTTTATTTTTTTAAAACTTTTTAGCGGTGTCAACATTAGGGATTATATTAATTCACATGAAAGTTATTTAGAGGGTAAATAAATATCCGTGAAGTTAAAGGTTTAAATTATGTTCGTCAAACAAGTTTAGAAGTATTTTGATGTCTTCTCTCTTTTCTTTTTAAACTTAAAAATTTTGTCTTCCACAGGAAAATTTAACAAGTGAAATTCCAAAGTAGATATTGGATCTCCGCAAATAGTATCAACAAAATTGAAATTTTAATTTTTTTTATTTTGATTTGGAATTTTTAAATTTCAGAATGGTTTTTCGTTTAGAACTTAAGTTTTTTCAGACTAAATCAGTTAATATACTTTGTTAGGCTCATGAATATAAATTAAGATATATCTGGCCATATTTTATATTGTTGTTTGAAGAGCTGTGATGATCAATCCTTAAGAAAGCATATTAATTGATGTTTAGACTAAATAGAACTTGTAAAATTTAAGTAGTGCTTGAATACTTGAGTTTGATCAACTATTAGTAGTATCTATCTATACATAATTTTATTTTGTTTAGACTAAATTTTTTTTGGATAATAGAGTCATTGCTCGAATGAATTTTATTTGGATCTGGTGGGGATGTAAAATAATTAAGGCAATTTGACATGAAAAATTTATTAAGCTGGTCATTTTGTATCAACTTGTAAGTTTAAAATCAAAATAAATAATTTGACTAATTTGAATCAAACATAAAAATTGATCCAACCGGAAATTAGTGGATTGGATTTGAACTGTAATATTTTGAATTCAAAAACTAAAAATTTTAAAAAAACTTTCTTATTCAATTCGAATTGCTCAAACGTTCACCCTGTTAGGATTTTTGTCCTGATTTTCTTACTATATTTAAGTTTTATTTTTTTCTTAGAAGGAAAATGAAAGTAATCATAATTACTTTTATTTTTTTCCTTAAAGAAAAATATAAAACTTTTTCATATTTGATAAACCTCTTTCTTGGAGGAAAGATTTTGAAACTCTATAAATAGATGACCTTCTTATACCATAACACAATAACATCGACAATGTAGTCTTTAAAGTGTCTTTGTTTAGGGGGAGATTTTCTTTGTAATAGTTTTATGTTTTCTTTTATATTAGGTTTTTATATGTAGGCCAATTGGCCAAACTATATAATAATCATGTTTTTAGTATGTTTTTCTTTTATCTGATTTATCGTCTCAATAGTTTGCAACTAATAGCTTCTGCATGACGCCCTCTCGATTTCGAACCCAACAAGTGGTATCAAAGCTTACAGTTCAATGGTCCAATGGTGTGATGAGATGAGATTAAATAGGTTCAAAGCGGTTTTAAAATCAAGCAAAAACAATTTGAATGATAATGAAAATTTTTGTCGAATTACATGTGGAGAACAAGTTTCAACCATATTTTCAACACTCCTCTTGCTGCATATTTAAAAATAAAAATAAAATATTACTTTTAAACCAATTTTTAATCATGATATTTTAAAGCTTATTTTTAACCATGACAAGCAGCAGTTATGAAGATTATATCAAGAACGAAGTTCATGCACGTGATATGAAGAAAAGACGGATCAAGAAAAGGGAGATTTGTTAGGGTTTCTGTCTGATTTTCTTACTATATTTAAGTTTTATTTTTATTATAAGGAAAATGAAAGTAAGCATAATTATTTTTACTTTTTTCTTTAAAGAAAAATATAAAACTTTTTCATATTTGACAAACCTCTTTCTTGAAGGAAAGATTTTGAAACTATGTAGTCTTTCAAGTGTCTTTGTTTAGGGGAGATTTTCTCTCTAATAGTTTTATGTTTTCTTTTATATTAGGTTTTTATATGTAGGTCAATTGATCAAACTATATAATGATCATGCTTTTAGTATGTTTTTCTTTTCGTCTAATTTGTTGTCTCAATAGTTTGCAACTAATAATTTCCGCATGATGCCCTCTCGATTTCGAACCCAACACACCCTAGATAGAAGAGTTAGTTTGACAGACAGTTGCTTTTTTTTAGTTTATTAATTTAAGATTATAAAATTATAGTTTTTTTACTAAAAGGGTTTTCAACGTTGCAAAAATAACTATGTCGTTAGCAGAGATCGTGGGATCAAAGATTGTGAATTCAAATATATTCCATGGACCCTTTGGTGGACCACAAATAGTATTGGGAAGAAAATAACAGAGGTGTAATATAGTCTTGGTGAAATTCAAGAATCATGTGTACAAGGGACTCCTATTAACACATTTGAATATAAATACATGTATAAATATTTAGATTTAAATTAAGATTCAAATATCTAAAGTTAAATATAAATCTAAATCGAACTGTGTATTTAAAAAATCACTTAACATGCCTGGATTTGAATTTATAAAAAAAATATTAAGTTGTAAATTAAAATTTGAATGTAATACACATATCAATATTAAATGATACATTGAAAAAAAAAATACTCCGTACTTAATAATTAAGATAATTTATTTTTCTCAATATCTAAATATATCAAATTTGTCTTTATTTAAAACGTTAAAAAATATAAAATTCAAATAAGATATTAAATTAATTTAATTAATAAAAAAGTCAAATGACCATTGACAATGATGTCTAGTGATGGTGATCTTTTGCCAACTGAACTGGGTGTAGGTAGATGACGTGGGTTAGTAGTTTTGGTTAATAATCAGGGCGGATCCAAAATTTGAAAATTGTGGGTGCTCACTTTCTTTAAAGAAAAAAGAAGAAGGAAAAAGTGTGTTGCTACTAAGAATTGAACCCATACCACTTTAGATATCAAGGTGCTTAAGTTATACATCAAAATCAAAGCACACAATAATCTGTGTCAATGGGTGCTTAACAATACATTATAACCTATTTTGCTGTGTTTCTATATAAATATATAAAATTTTTATTGGGGTCAATGAGTGATCAAGAACCCGGCACGGACCACGTGGGTCCGCCCCCGTTAATAATGGTGATTGATGATGGTAATTAGTGGTAATAATTGATAAATTTTTATTGGATTGTGATATCTAATGGCTGTGATGAATGATGACAGGGCTTGAAAATATATAATGATGTTTGATGGTGATGATTATGAATTGTGATTGTTGTGGAAAAGGTAGAATCATCGACAGACACCTGAAGTTGGCACGATTTTTCACTTTGACACCTCAACTAGTATCCAAGTGTGTCATTTTGACATTTTTTGTCGAGTCATAATGACACGTGTGCTACACACATTTTGAGCGCGTTTGAGGGATATTTTAAGAATTTTGTCATTCTTTCTCACATGACTTTCACCATTTTCCTTCAAGTTAGGGTAAATACTCTTCTTAATACCCATAAATTTTCACTATTTTTTTCCTTCAGTTAGAGTACCACTTCAGAAACATAAAAGATTATTCATAAACTCATGAAAATGAGAAAAACACTAAAAGAAAAAGGTCAAAAATGACTGAAAATGAATAAAAGACAATATTGAGAGAACAATGATTCTAACTGATCGTTCCAAGCATTACTCTATATATGACATGAAAACCAATCGAATTGCACAAATTTTTCAGTGTTTCATCCAACTTTTCAATATATAAAGATGTGTGACTGCTGGAATTCACATTTGAATTTGAATTCAAGATAAGCCAAAAATTCTCATTACTTTCGATGAAAGAGTGAAGAAAATGATGATATCGGCGAATTTATATAAATAAGGTTGAACAATTATATCATCAATGACGTGGTGTGTGTCTCGCAATTTGATTAAAAAATTTATTTTATTAAATTTTTACACATGGATCATCACATGAATAAAAGACAAATGTGTATGTGTGTATTCGGTGAAAGTCCATGATGGCGTCCTTCTCTGAGGATAATTTTGGGGGTGGAGTATTGAAGAAGATGATTTTGAGGTGGGGTGGGGGGTTGGCATTGCAACACAATAATTTTGAAGAAGATTTGGGTTTGGAGAGGGGGTGGGGGAGGGGCCACCGAATATTAAAAAAGATGATCCGTGGAGGGTGGGGGACATTGCAACGACTAATTTGGGGGTGGGGTATTGAGAAGATGACCTTGGGGTAGAATGGGGTGCGGGTATTTTAATTAAAGTTTTTCCTTAATTTAAATTAATTATTTTCTTTTAGAAAAATAACACATGTCATCATATAATTCATCACTTTACACATTATCGGCACATGTAATACACCCACATTGTATATTTTTGCCGATTCAGCAAACAATGCTAAAATGACATATTTGGATACTAGTTGAGGTGCTAAAAATGAACAACGTCTAGCTTTGGTGTCAAAGTGAAAGATCGTGCTAATTTTAGGTGTCTGTCAATGGGTTCCGCTGCTGTGGTAATGTTGGTTGGTGATGATGATGTGTTGATAGTAGTTGAAGGTCATATTAGTTGTGATGGTGAGGTAATTGGTAGTAGGGATTGATTGCATTGGTGATAGTGGTGATGGAGGTAGCATGATGATGATGACAATAAATATAATTATAATAATAAAATGAATCTTATAAATTGATGTTATTTTCAATATTTTCAGGTACAAAAATCTGTATATAGGCAATAACAACTTCAACACAAGTTCAAGTCTAAGACAAGAACACTTATGAAGTTCCTTAACACCTTCAACACAAGATTAAAAGTAATCTATCCAAGAAGTGTGTTACTTTTTTTAGAAATGAGATGAAACAGAAATGTAAAGCCAAGTCCCCCTACTTCACGGAGTGTTCTTAAGGAATAATTTCCTTCACTGTACCCGAGATTGTGGAATCCTCCTCCCAGGATAAAATGGCTTTCAATCCGAACAATAGCGGTACCTCAAATTGTTGGATTCGTCGAACTCACTCAACAACTTAATGATCACATAGAGTTTTTGTATAAAAGAAGAGTGTTTTTTGCTATCAAAAATCAAGTCTATACCTAGACAATATATCAGGTATTTATAGCCTTAAATGTGTCCTTTCAGAAAGGATGCATTGGTTCAGCAAAAAGGCACCTATTCAGTAGTAGTCACGTCCCTGCACCTAGTCTGTGATGGACCTGCGCCTGATCTGCAGCCGCAGGTGACGTTTTGCAAATTTCGGTAGCTTTTACACTACATCTGTGCCCACAAGTCGCGTACCTGTACTGCATCTACGCCCGCAGGTCACCCTATAGCGCGAAACAGTGTGCCTTTTCCCCCGAAGGGTCGCATCCCTTCGTAATGCGTTGCATATGCATTTACATGGCGTTAAAAATACGTCTGCAATTGGAGAAAAAATAATTATATCAGAATTTTGGATTAAGTTTATCACTTGTAACACAAGATTCAAATAAAATTTGTCTAAAAAGATAGATCTCATTGATCGATCATTTTCCAAATCCAAATCCAAATCAGAAGCCAAAGCCGAGCTGAGTGAGCGATGACGACGACGGCGCGAGGCACCACCTTGTTCTTGCCTCATTATCCATGTGGAGTTAGTGTTCCTTATTAAAAACACTCCAAAGTTCCCTTCTCCCACCAATGTGGGAGAATTAGTGAACTTTGCAATTTGAGAGTACACTTTCTAATTGCATCTGGATAAGTATTTACAGAAAAGCATGTGATAATTTAGCAAAGACTAGTTGCATCTGGATAAGTAGGTATCCCTTTGAACTTTTTGTAGTGAACATGCATCGGATGCACTTGGTCAATCGGTAGGTTTGATATCTTTGAACCGTTGAGCTTTAATGTACACCTAGATAACACATGTCAAACAACCAGCCTTTTACTGTTTACAATTCTCACGGTTTTGTTCTTTTCATCCATGAACACGTACTGGTTTTATGAGAGTTTAGAAAATAGGCCTTTACTAACATTCTCCTTGAAACGGCTTCTACTTCTCCCTCACATAGGTGATTTCTAAATGTTCAATACTGTATACTAAACTATTTGGTCAAATCTTATAAATTTAGATAATCATTAAAAGACTTTTCACCTTAAGTCTTATCCTTGTTTACTACACATTGTCTATATTATTAGAATAGATTGGGTAATTGACAATGTTGAACTTGTCAGACACAACTTTGTTTGATCTCTTTGAACCTAGCTCTTGGGATCTCCAGTCTGCTAGGTAGAGTTACCGGCATGCTGACTTGTCCTAGGCCTTAAACCCATTTCCTTGAATGTCCTTTGAACTCCTTCTCTAGATAGTCCTTTTTTAAGTGGATCCGACACATTATTCTTTGACTTCACATAGTCAATAGTGATAATTTCACTAGAGAGAAGTTCTTTATCGGTATTATTCTCCGTCTTATGTGACAAGATTTACCGTTGTACATCATGCTCCCTGCCCTACCTATTTTTGCTTGGCTATCACAGTGTATACATACTGGTGCCACTGGTTTGGGCCAATAAGGAATATCATTCAAGAAATTCCGGAGACATTCTGCTTCTTCACCGGCTTTATCCAATTCGATAAATTCAGATTCCATTGTAGAGCGAGTAATATATGTCTGTTTGGAAGATTTTCAAGAGACCACTCCTCCACCGATAGTAAATACATATTCACTCATGGATTTTACTTCGTTCGATCCGGTGATCCAATTTGCATCACTATATCCTTCAAGTACTGTAGGATATTTATTATAATGGAAAGCGTAGTCTTGAGTGTATTTAAGATACCCCAAAACTCATTTCACTGCCATCCAATGAGTTTTATTAGGATTACTCATGTACTCAACTTACTACTAGCGCATGCTATGTCTGGTTGTGTACAATTAATTATATACATTAGACATCCCAATACTCCTGCATACTCCAGTTGTGAGTCACTTTCACCTTCATTCTTTTGAAGTACAAAACTCACATCCAATAGATTTAGCAATACCAAATTCCATATACTTGAATTTGTCAAGTACCTTTTTGATGTAATGAGACTGTGACAATGCCAATCCTTGTGGAGTTCCATGGATTCTTATTCCTAAGATCATATCTGCAATTCCAAGGTCTTTCATATCGAACTTTCTCTCGAGCATTCGTTTAGTTGTATTTATATCAGAAATGTCTCTACTAATGATCAACAATCATCCACATATAAACAAACAATGACTTGGTGATTTGAAGTGTCTTAATATAAACACATTTATCACATTCATTAATCTTGAACCCATTTTCCAACATGGTTTGGTCAAACTTTGCATGCCATTATTTAGGTGCTTGTTTTAGTCCATAGAGTGACTTAACAAGCTTACAAACATGATTTTCTTTTCCTGGAACCAAAAAATCCCCAGGCTGTTCCATGTAAATTTCTTCCTCCAATTCTCTATTTAGAATGCAATTTTTGCATCCATTTGATGGATTTCAAGACCATATACCGCCGCCAAGGCAATTAACATTTCAATCAACGTTATCCTTTTCACTAGAAAGTATGTATTAAAGTAATCAAGGCCTTCTTTCTATTTGAAGCCTTTTACTACAAGTCTCGTCTTGTATTTGTCAATAGTACCATCCACTTTTATTTTTATTTTGAAGATTCATTTAGGACCTAAAGGTTTGTTTCCTGGAGGAAGATCAACCAACTCCCATGTATGGTTAGATTGAATCAATCTCACTATCGACCACCTCTTTCTAAAAGGATAAGTCCGTAGACGCCATCACTTCTTTAAAAGTTTGAGGCTTATTTTCTAAGAGAAATTTTACAAAGTACGATCCAAATGAAGTTAATGTCCTTTGACGTGTACTACGTTTCGGATTCTCATCATTATGTACATCCTCACTTAGTTCATCTCAAGGTCGTTTAGACCCTCCACTGGACTGTTTATGTCTACTTTTATACGGATAAATGTATCCAAAGAATTCATCATTATCTAATTCAATTATCGTATTTTTATCAGTATCCGAATGTTCAGACTTATGAACTAAAAACTGACCTGCTTTACTACTTTTAGCATATCCTATGAACACGCAGTCCACCGTCTTAGGTCCTATCTTAACCCTTTTAGGCATAGGAACCTGGACCTTCGCTAGACAACCCCACACTTTGAAATATTTCAAGTTGGGTTTTCTTCCTTTCCACTTTTCATAAGGAATTAATTGTGTCTTACTATGGGAAACTCTATTGAGTATACGGTTAGCCGTAAGGATAGCCTCCCCTCACAAGTTTTGTGGTAAACCAGAACTTATAAGTAAGACATTCATCATTTCCTTCAAAGTTCAGTTTTTTCTTTCGGCAATTCCATTAGATTGAGGTGAATATGAGGTTGTAGTTTGATGGATGATTCTATTCTTTACACATATTTGTGCAAAGGGAGATTCATATTCTCTGCCTCTATCATTTCTTATCATTTTGATCTTTTTGTCTAACTGATTTTCAACTTCAGTTTTATATTGCCTAAACACATCTATTGCTTCATCCTTACTATTTAGCAAGTAGACATAACAATATGTAGTGCAATAGTCAATAAAAGTTATGAAATACTTTTTCCCACCACATGATGGTGTTGACTTCATATCACAAATATCAGTGTGTATTAAGTCTAGGGGATTGGAATTCCTTTCAACGGACTTGTAAGGATGCTTTGCATACTTCGATTCCACACAAGTTTGACACTTTGATTTATTGCACTCAAAGTTTGACAAAACTTCTAAGTTAATCGTTTTCGTTATGTTTTGTAATTAACATGGCCTAATCGTTCATGCCACAAATCGTAAGACTCAAGAAAGTAAGAAAAATTTGAACGTTTTTTGATTTCAACATGCATTACATTCATTTTGAATAGGCCCTGATTGAGTTAGCCTTTTCCTGCATACACTTCTCCTTTACTAAGTACAATTTTTCTGAAAATAAATACACATTTGAATCCATTTTTGTCTAAAAGTGAAACAAAAATCAAGTCCTTCCGTAACTCCGGAACATACAAGACATTGTTAAGTGTCAACACTTTGCCGGAAGTCATCTTCAAGAACACTTCCTTGTACTTTTGCAGTAGCAGAGTTTGCCATGTAGATCTTTTCTTCTACTTGAGCCTGAGCGAACCTCGAAAACAACTCCTTATTAGCACAAACATGACGGATGGAACTAGAATCCATCCACCATTTGTGAGGATTTCCCACCAAGTTGCATTCGGAAAGCATAGCATACAGATCATCCGTTTCTTTCTTGGACTTAGCCAAATTTTATTGGTCCTTCTTCTTTTCTTTTTTTGGGACACACAATCCGTAGACTTGTGGCTAATCTTGCCACAATTGAAGCACTTTCCCTTGAATTTCTCCTCGGGTTGATTGCTTTCATTTCCAGCTTTCTTTCACTTTGTAGAGTTATTTTGGTCATCTTCTACAATGTTTGATCCATTCATTGCAGAATTGCCTCTTGACGTTCTTTCCGCAGCCTTATTATCTTCTTTAATGCGTAGTCGTACAATCAGATCTTCGACTAACATCTCCTTTCATTTGTGTTTCAAATAGTTCTTGAAGTCTTTCTACATAGGTGGTACCTTTTCTATTATTGCTTCTACTTGAAACACTTCATTCACAATAAAACCTACAATAAAGTTCATGTGAATACTAAGAATATTTTTAAATTGTTCAACAAAGATATTTGTCAAAATCATATCTTTCGCGAGGAAATCATGGATGATCACTTCCAGTTCCTGCACTTGGAAATAACAGACTAGTTGTCTATCATTTTATACTCCAAGAATCTTGCAATGAAGAACTTTTTAGTTCCGGCATCCTCTGTCTTGTACTTCTGTTCTAGCGCTCCTCATAACTCTTTTGTTGTCTTTGTTCCACTATACACATTGTAAAGGTCATCTTGGAGACCACTTAAGATATAATTCCTGCAAAGGAAATCTGAGTATTTTCAAGCCTTCACAATCATGAAGCGTTCTTGTTCAGAGTTTCCTCGGGCACTTACGAAGCTTCCTCAAATGTGAACCTTTGAAGACAAACGGTTGTGAGGTAGAAAAATATTTTCTGCTTCCATCTCTTGAAGTCAATACCCGCGAACTTTTTGGGTTTTTCCGCCAGTGCCATAGCTTGTGTAGCATTAGTACGACTCGTTGTGCTAATACTAGTTGCCGCCATAGTCATTTCAGCATCACGCACTTGCCTATCAGTCGTAATTTTTCTGTCACCACAAGACATTACCTTTAGTACATCTAAATACTTATTAAAAAGTTGCAGCAACTTTAAACACCTCTTGTTTCTAGTTTAACGATCAAATTTTTTATGACTTCCAATCGTCAATCGAGTGATCTTTAACTTGTGATGAAGATTTTATGTCTTCAAATCACTAGTTAAGTTCAAACGGAGTAGAAAGCTTAAAACTTTAATCTCCAAAAAATAAGCAATACAGATTCTGAAAGATTATTCCTTCAGATTGTTATTTTTAATATTTTCGGGTACAAGAATCTGTATATACTCAACAACAACTTCAACAAGAGTTCAAGTCTACGACAAGAACACTTATGAAGTTTCTTAACACCTTCAACATAAGATTAAAAGTAATCTATCCAAGAAGTGTGTTATTTTTTCAGAAATGAGATGAAACAGAAATGTAAAGACAAGTCCCCCGACTTCACAGAGTGTCCTTAAGAAACAATTCCCCTCACTATACCTGAGGTTGTGGAATCTTCCTCCCAGGATGAAATGGATTTCAATCCGAACAATAGCGGTACCTCAAATTGTTGGATTCGTCGAACTCACTCAACAACTTAATGATTACACGGAGTTTTTGTACAGAAGAAGAGTGTTTTTTGTTGTAAAAAATCATGTCTATACCTGAGGAATATATCAGGTATTTATAGCCTTAAATGTGTCCTTTTAGAAAGGATGCATTGGTTAAGCAAAAACGCACCTATTCAGTAGCAATCACGTCCCTGCGCCCAGTCTGTGCTGGACCTGTGCCTGATCTGCGGCCGCAAGTGGTGTTTTGCAAATTCTAGTAGCTTCTGCACTACATCTGTGCCCACAGGGCGCGTACCTGCGCTGCATCTGCACCCTCAGGTCACCCTACAACTCAAAACAGTGTGCCTTTTCCCTCGAAGGGTCGCATCCCTTCATAATGCGTTACGTATGCGTTTGCATTGTGTCAAAAAATGCGCACGCACTTGGAGAGAAATTAATTATATTAGATTTTTGGATTAAGTTTATCACTTGTAACACAAGTTTAAAATAAAATTTGTCTAAAAAGATAGATCTCATCTATCCAA
Organism: Capsicum annuum; assembly: GCF_002878395.1. NCBI lineage: Eukaryota > Viridiplantae > Streptophyta > Magnoliopsida > Solanales > Solanaceae > Capsicum > Capsicum annuum. Next base: position 23,563,901 of record NC_061116.1, on the reverse strand, counting down.
ATCCAAATCGCCAAAGCCGAGCCGAGCAAGCGACGACGATGGTGACACGAGGCACCACCTTGTTCTTGCCTCACAATCCACGTGGAGTTATTAAAAACACTCCAAAGTTCCCTTCTCCCACCAATGTGGAATAATTAGTGAACTTTCCAATTTGAAAGTACACTTTTTAATTTGGTGTCTCTCTTTCCCTCCGTCATTTTCCCTCATTTTTTATTCACATATACACTTTGAAACAAACAATTGAGGCAGACAGGATATTAGTTAATACTCGATTTGCTAATGACTATTCCTGTCACATTCCCAAGAAAAATGTGAAACCTTACTTGTGCTAATTTGTTAATAAGATATCGACTTCTCTATATACAAATTCTTTTTGAAATTGATTTTTGTATTGCATATTATATCGTATGTAACTTAAAATAATGATTTACTATTATAATAAATTTTAAAAGTGGCAGGACAAACAATAACAATATCATTATAGTGAAATTTGATCGTACGTAAATGACTATTGTCACTTTTTAATAAGAAAGCATCTCACCTAGTTTAATACAGTATTAAAGAAAAAAGTTATCAAACTAAAATTTGGCAGAACTGTTAAATATAGCTTCTTTTGTCTTTTTCTCAAACTATTCATTTTTTTTTCATTTGTTCTTCCAGTCTAAGACTTAAAGTTATAAAGCTCCGGCTATGTATAGAGTTTGAAAAAGGATTAAATTGTAAAAAAATTATTATAAACAATTTATCTTGCATGTTTATAAAAGATTATTTTCACAATTTAAATTTATAACCTGCAAATCACGTGACAACAATTTTACCACTTACGACTTCCCTTCAATATCATTAATTAGTAAACTATCATATAGAACTTGATTCTTGTAAATAAGAAATAAAACACACATCTAGTATGATTTGGGCGATCTTTCCATGTGCGTGGCCCAGCACCCTTGCTTTGACCGTTGAATTATTTTTTTAAACAACGATGGGAACACTTCATGTGGTATCAAGTGAAATATGTTAAAATCTTCTAAACTATCACTGCACATGGCTCAGTTTTATGCCTAAATTATTGAGCATTCATAGAACCTGAGACCATATATATTATATAAGTGTCCTCTAATATGGAGAAGTCTAGATCTCTTAGGATTAATTATGACACATGTCAAATTTGATGCTAATTAACTAATTAATCTTATAATTAGGTTAAAGTGAAAAAACCATTTTTAAATAAAATCATATTTGAACCAGATATTTGACGATAAGAGTATATGTGAGATAAGATATAAACGAATGCAAATTTGGTTAATTTTGCATGATATGATGAGGATATCTGAACCTTTTCCGTTAAGTGTATATGTTGTTCTTTATTTTATAGATTTGGTAGATTCAATTATAGTATATGTTGTTCTTTATTTTATAGATTTGGTAGATTCAATTATATCATTGTAAGACTTTTAAATACCTACCCATAATATGATTTTCAATATGTGAATAAAAAATAGAGGAAATAAATGGAAGGAAAAGTGAAGTGAACCTTCATTTTAAGAAAGTAAAGTTCTCCCACAGTGGTGGGAGAAAGAAATTTTCTTGTGTTTATATTGAGAATCATTCCTCTAGTCATTAGTTAGGCAAGAACAAGACATGCCTTGTGCCATCGTTGTTGGGAGACTCTTTTGGATAAAATTTATTCGAAACTTGAAAATAAGTGAAGTTTTAATCCAATGAAAATATTTTTACACAGGTTGGGGTGAATAAGTGACCTTGGCGCTGGTGCAGTGCAGACGTAACACAAAGTGCCAAACGCCACATATGGCCGTAGGTCTGGCGCAGGACCAGCGTAGACCGAGAGTAGGTGGCATGATGTTTCAGAAAGTTGTCTCTTTTCGTGAACTATTACTTCCTTTATGAAGCAAACACCTTTTGGCTATAAATGTCTGAAGTTTTCCTCAGGTAAAGATATGAATTTTGAGTTGAAAAATATCTTCTTCTTCTAAAAACTCTTTGTGTGATCATCAAATCGTTGAGTGAGTTTGAAGTTTCAAAAATTTGAGGTATTGCTATTTTCTGAAGTGAATCATTTTATCCTGGGAGAAAAGATTTCATTAACCTCGGGTACTTGAGGGGAATAAATTTCTTAAGATCACACCGTGAATTCGGTGGACTTGTTTCTATCTTTTTTCTGTTTAATCTTCATTTCTTTCAGTTGGTTTTACTTTTTTTTTTCTCCATAAAATAGTATAAACTTCATTTTGATAGTTCATTTGATTATTTAGAAAAAATGGTCTATTACCCCCAACCTTTAGTCGAAATCTCAACTACGTACTTATACTTTGTGGGGGTCCTATGACCTCCCCTGAACTATTTTAAAATGAAATTATTACCCCCCTGAATGCTGACATGGCAAGAGAATGTGTTTCACTCTCTTTAAAGAGAGTGAGAACGATTTTTTTATTAAAAAATTATTTTTAATATTTCTTTATTGATTTTCTTTTTTTATTTTTAATTATTTTTTTCCTTTATTCATTTTCGTTCTTCTTCTTCTTCTTCTTCTTCTTCTTCTTCTTCTTCTTCTTCTTCTTCTTCTTCTTCTTCTTCTTTCTTACAAACAATGACATCCAAGAACTCATCAATGACATTCAAAATTAATTTATCATTTTCCTCATCTCCAAACACAAAATCGATTAGTTTCGACTTCCAATTCGTCGAAAATTTCAAAATGGATATTGTTCATTGTTTCCAACTTCAAGATTGTCGAAAATTTTAAAATCAATATTGTCCATTATTTACGACTTCAAAGTCATCATAAATTTTAAAATGGGTATTGTCCATTGTTTTCGACTTGAAGGTCGTTGAAAATTTTGAAATTCTCTATTGTTTCCGACTTTAAGATTATGGAAAATTTTAAATTCGGTATTGTTCATTGTTTCCAGCTTCAAGGTCGTCAAAAATTTTGAAATTGGTATTCTTCATTGTTTCCGAATTTAAGATCGTCGAGAATTTAAAAATTGATATTGTTCATTGTTTTCCACTTCAAGGTTGTCGAAAATTTTAAATTCGATGTTGTTTATTATTTCCGACTTCAAGATCATCAAAAATTTTAAAATCGATATTGTCCATTATTTCTGACTTCAAGGTCATCGTAAATTTTAAAATGGGTATTGTCCATTATTTCCGACTTCAAGGTCATCAAAAATTTTAAAATTCTCTATTATTTTCGACTTTAAGGTCATCGAAAATTTTAAATTCCGTATTGTTCATTGTTTCCGGCTTCAAGGTCGTTGAAAATTTTGAAATTGGTATTATTTGTTGTTTCCGAATTTAAGATCGTCGGAATTTAATAATTGATATGGCCATTGTTTTCCACTTCAAGGTTGTCAGAAATTTTCAAATTCGATGTTGTTTTTATTATTTTTGACTTCAAGATCGTTGAAAATTTTAAATTCGTTATTATTCATTATTTTTCACTTCAATGTCGTCGAAAAATTATTTGCATAGAAGTAGGAATAATAAAGTTTGAAAAGGAAAAGAGATGAAAAGTAATGGTGAAAAAAATAATGGTAAAAAAATGATAAAAATGAAAAAGAATGTTAATAAAAATTAATTTTAAACAAAAAAACACGTGTCGTGCATCACATCTTATCCAAAATGACTGGTTGTCAGGTTTTGGGGGGGGGGGGGGGGTAATAATTCCACTTTAAAATGGTTCAGGGGGGTCACAGGACCCCGCAAAGTATAAGTGTGTAGTTGAGATTTGGGGTAAAGGTTCAGGGGGCTTTTGACCATTTTCTCGATTATTTATTTAAACTTGTGTTTGATGTTCTTGGAATGTCATTGTAGTTCTTGAATTTATTCTTGAACTTAGTATCGAAGATCATATTGTTACATACATATTTTTTACTCAAAAAATAACATTCTTAAGGAATTTACATATAATCTGTATTTTTGAATTTCTGGAGATTAAAGCTTGTTGCTTTCTATGCCGTTTAAGCTTAATAATGATTTAAAGATGTAAAAACTTCATCACAAGTTCATTCAGTTGATGTAATACCCCGTACTATTCTTAGCTTAGTCCGGCTTCTAGTTGCATGCATAATGGGCTTAAGGCCTGAAAATTTCTCTAAGTGTTGGGGACTTAGTCATTTTTAAGGCTTCTAACTTTGAGGATTTTTATTTTGGTCTTTCCGACCACAAGATGTTAGTTTTTGAGTTGATTCATGTTCAGGGATGTAAGAAATATGTCTCGGAGAAGTTTCAGATTTTTCAGACAAGGGTTGGGACATGTTTGGATCACGAAATCAGTGGGTTATCGCGATAAGACCGCATCGCGTCTCTATTCCCGTTCTCATGCAGACCGTATCACGGTGAGGGAATTCAATGACCACGATTAGACCGCATCGCGGTGACGTTGTTGCGTCCAATTTTTGATTTAAATGGTTGAGGGGCAATTGGGTCTTTTCCTGCTCAACTCAATCGTTCATAACAAGACTTGGGCATCAGTTAGGGCATAATTTTGCCCTTTTTCACCAATTTTCCTCTCAAGAAAATCCTCTTCTTCCCCCAAGAACAAGAATTCAATTCCTTTCTCCCCAAAAAATTAATAATTCAAGTTCCCCAAGTATAAGAACATTCAGGAAAGCATCAAGAACAACATTATTTTCCTTTCAAGATAAAAACTTAAGGTATGCGGGGTGTTCGTTCATGGATTTCTTTCACCCATGAAGCCCAAAAATCCTCTTTTCAATTAAAAAATAGATTTTTCTATTATTATGGTATTTTATATTGCTTAACATGGGTAATTTATGTTTTCATGGTGATTTTAATTCACTTCAGTCCATGTATGATTCCATGCAAGATTTTGAATTCCTCATGCTATGAATTTGAGTTTCTCGTGCTTTATTCAAGTGAATTTAATGTTAAAACCACAACTTTATGATTTCAGTCATGTAATCATGCTGTTTTCCCCTATTTAAAGCATTCACATGTTTAAATTCATGATCCCTACATGTTTGAAGGAATGTCGATACTTATGGAATTTGAACCATGATCCTTTACTATAGTTTTTTAAGCTTGTTATTACATTTAGTGGTCATCTAGTGCTGTAGGTTATGAATACCCGATAATAAGTCTTTTTACATTTATTTAGATCATTTCAGTCATAATTCAGTCAAACCACAAATTCTATTATTTACTGAGTTGATGTAATCATTATAAGTTATGAAATCATGTTCAGTCAAGCTTAGTTCAGTTCAGTTCTAATGTCAGTTCAGTTAGGAGTAGGATTTGGAACATAGCGAACTCAGGGATGGGGGATCACCTGACAGTAGAGGGTGTGACCCTTAGTAACAATCCCCGAGTTATAAAACTACATAGCTAGTATAGGTTGGAGATGTCTACCTGCCAGTTGAGGGATGACAATGTGTTTTCCTGCCAATTGAGGGTGACACATATCTCATTAGAGCTCCTGCCAGTTGAGGGTGACTTATTAGTCTGTTGGGACACCAATTTAGTGGATCCACATAGCTAGTGTTAGTACCCATGGCACGGTACTAACACCCTTCCATCTAGGCTTACAGGTTGGAACCCGATTAGCTCAGACTGGTGCATGTCAGTTAGATGATACCTCCCACAGTCTCAATACAGTATTCAATGTATATTCAGTTTAGGTTTGCTTGACCAAAGCATACAAATTTACTGTTATCAATTATACAGATTTCAGTCTCTCAAATTATAGATTATTTCAGAAATATGTATATGATTGGTCTTGTATTCTTAGATATTATAGTTTTCATGCATTCATGCTTAGTTATTTCATGCTATTCAATTAGTCCTTATCTCATGTGCACAATACCTCATGCATTTCAGCCAAACCTCATCTCATGAACCAGTATATTCAAAGTACTGACCGCATACTCTTCTTTGCACTATGATGTCATATATCATAGGTTTGAAGGCTCAATTTCTCAACCAAAGTTAGACAACCAGCGTTACTCAGTAGCCATAGTAGTAAGTTCTTATCCATCAAGGACATATTATCTCTTATTCAGTACTTCAGTATTTTAATATGTTCAGTCAGTCAGAGTTAGTTGGGGGCTCGTCCCATTAACTCTTCAGTCAATTAGAGGCTTTTTATAAAATCAGATAGTTAGTTAGACACTTATTTAGTTTATTAGTCTTCTCAGTATTATCAGTTATTTTGAGTTGATGGTTAGATTTCAGTATTTCAGCAGATGTTTCAGACTTGTGGTTGAACCACATTTTTAGTATTCAGATTTGTATTACTTCAGTAGTTTATCTTTCACACACGTGTATGATTATTATTTTATTCAGTGCCCACAATAGGTACCAGCTCATGGATTAGAGTGTGGTCACTTATGGCCGTAAGTACTATTGTTATGGCTAGAGGTAGCCTTAGGTTGTGAAACAACTTGGTATCAGAGCCTAAGTATTTACAGTGTCCTAGGGTTTCTGAAAGCCGCGTTGAGCAGAGTCTTATGCATGGGTATGAAGCATGCCACACTTATGGACAAAAGGCTACGAAACATTTTAGGAAAAAGTTTCCCTTATTTCAATATTTATGTCATGCGAATGAGCATGAACTTTATTTAAACCCTCTTTCTAACTTATCCTTTATTTCGTTTACAGACTATGCCTCCCAGGAGAAATAATGAAAGAAGGAATGGGGACCAGCCCATACCTCCGCCTGTTCAGGAAATCCTCTGAATGAATATGTCTTTCCCACCGAGTTCAAAGCCACTTTTACTACTTTAGCCCATCTAGCAGCTGCTCAGAACAACCAGTGAGCTGTTGTCCCAGTTAATCTAGTGGAAAATACAACTGTTGCTAGGATTTGGGCTTTCACCTAAATGAATCCCTCTTTGTTTTTGGGATCCAAGTGTGAAGAGGATCCATAGAAATTTCTTGATCTGGTTCAGAAGGTGACAAATATTATGGACATCACTTCGAGTGAGAGTGCAAAGTTGGCTATTTATCAGTTGGAGGATGTAACTCACACCTAGTTTAAGCAGTGGAAGGAGGACCGTGGAGTTGATGCAAGGCTTTTTGAGTAGGAGAAATTTGCCATGGCTCTTTTAGATAGGTCATTCCCATTAGAGTTTAGGGAGGCTAAGATTCAGAAGTTCATTAATTTAAAGTAGGGAAGCATGAGTGTGAAGGAGTACTCTCTTAAGTTTACTCAGTTGGCAAGGTATGGTCCCTAATGTGGTCTCAGATAATAGGTCTAAAATGAGTAAGTTTATGTCTGGTGTAGCTGATAGTATGGTTAAGGAGTGTAGGACTGCCATATTGATTAAGGAGATGGGCTTATCTAGACTTATAGTTCTTGCTCAACAGATTAAGAAAGAGAAGCCTAAGGAGGAAGAGAGAGAGAATAAGAGGGCCAAAATAGGTAGTTTTAACTTTTCTCAACCAAAGTTGGAAGGTGGTAACCGCTCTCAGTTCTGTCAAAATTTTTTAGTCCCAGCTCCATCTTTAGCTAGTGCACCAGTGCCTAAGTTCAGGAAAGATAGTCGGGATAGGGCTCCAGGATCTAAGTCCCAGGGTAGTGTTAATAGTAGTCGTACTAATTTGCTTTGTTGGAACTACAACAGCCATAATTAGGGTATGTGTAGTGCTAGCAGTGATGTGTTTTTTAGATGTGGCAAGCTAGGCCACAGAGTTAGAGATTGCTCAAAGGTTGGTCAGCAGGGTCAGTCCAACTATCCTCTAGTTCCAGCCGGTCGCCCGACTCAGTAGGGTGCTGCTTCCAGCACAACTAGTGGGCAGCGTCAGAATAGGTTGTTTTCCCTCCAGACCCGACATGATCAGGAAAGTTCCCCTGATGTAGTTACGAGTATGTTGTAGGTCTTTTCTCTCCATATTTATGCTCCAGAGCTTCATTCTCCTTTGTAACCTCTTACATAACAGTCGATTTCAATGTCAGTCTTGAATTTTTAGCAGAACCTTTCTTACTGTCTACCCAAGTGAGTAAATCTATCATAGCCAGATGGGTATATGAAAATTTCCCAATTACAATATCTCAGAAAGTCACCTCATTTAATCTTGTGAATTTAGAGGTGATTGATTTTGATGTCATTCTCGGCATGGATTGGCTCCAATCATGTTATCCCTAAGTTGATTGTAGAAATAGAGTCGTTCAGTTTTTGTTTCCCAATGAACCAGTCATTGAATGGAGGGGTAGTACTTCTGGGCTTAGGGGTCAGATCATTTCTTATCTTAAGGCAAGAAAAATAATATCTAAAGGGTGTGTTTACCATCTTGTTCGAGTCAAGGATTCTTGTTCTGAGACTCCAAGCCTCAAGTCAGTTTCAGTATTGAGGGGATTTCTAGATGTGTTCCCTGAAGACCTTCTCGGAGTTCCTCCCGAAAGGGAAATTGACTTCAGAATAGATCCCCTTCTAAACACCCAGCCTATCTCTATTTTGCCCTACATAATGGCTCCAACCGTGCTTAGGGAATTAAAATAATAGTTGAAAGATCTCTTAGATTAGGGATTCATTATGCCTAGTATTTCCCTATGGGGCGCTCCAGTCTTTTTTCGTGCGTAAGAAAAATGGTTCGCTCAGAATGTGCATCAATTATCGTCAGTTGAACGAAGTCACAATCAAGAATAAGTATCCACTCCCCAGGATTGATGACTTATTCAACCAACTTCAAGATTCCAGTTACTTCTCTAAGATAGACCTTAGATTCGGCCATCATCAGCTCAGAGTCAGAGACTGTGACATCCTGAAGACAACTTTTAGAACTCGGTATGGTCACTCAGAATTTCTAGTTATGTATTTTGGACTAACGAATGCACCTTCCACTTTCATGGACTTGATGAACAGAGTGTTCAAAATGTACTTGGATATATTTGTCATAGTCTTCATTGATGATATTATTGTCTATTCCTATAATGAAAAAGATTATGCAGACCATCTGAGAATTGTATTGCAGACCCTTAGAACTTATCAGTTGTTCACCAAGTTTAGTAAGTGCGAATTTTGGCTAAGATCAGTAGCTTTCCTTGGCCATATTATCTCCAGTGATGGCATTTGAGTTGACCCTCAAAAGACCGACGCAGTGAGAAACTGTCCTAAACCCATCTTTTTGTTAGATATCAGGAGTTTCTTGGATTTGGCCGACTATTACAGACTATTTGTTGAGGGGTTTTCTTATATTACATCCCCTATGTCTCGATTGACTCAGAAGAAAGTAAAATTTCAATAAACAAATTCTTGAGAGAAGAGTTTTTAGGAGTTGAAAACTCGACTCACTTCAGCCCAGTATTACTTTGCCAGATGGTTCAGATGGGTTTGTAGTTTGCTGTGATACTTCTAGAGTTGATCTTGGTTGTGTATTGATGCATAGAGGTTAGGTCATAACCTATGCCTCTAGACAACTTAAACCCCATGAAAAGAATTATCCTACCCATGAACTTGAGTTTGCAGCTATTATTTTTTTCTTGAAAATTTGGAGGAATTATCTTTATGGAGCGCATTTTGATGTATTCATGGATCACAAAAGTTTGCAGTATGTGTTCTCGCAGAAAGATTTGAATCTTCAACAAAGAAGGTGGTTAGAGTTGTTAAAAGATTATGATATGAGTGTATTGTATCATCCAGGCAAGTCCATGTAGTGGAAAATACCCGTAGTATATTATCTATGGGTAGTGTTGTTCATGTTGAAAAGTATACGAAGAAGTTAGTTAGGGAGTTTCATCAGCTTCCTAGATTGGGTGTCCGATTAGTTTGATTTAGCTAAAGGTAGTATATGGGTTCAGAATGGTTCAGAATCTTCTTTGGTTACCAAAGTGCAGGAAAATCAAGATAGGGATCCCAGTTTGGTTAGAATAAAAGAGTCAGTCAGAGATCAGAAAGTAGAGGTTTTCTCCCAAGGGGAAGATGGTATGCTGTGTTTCCAGGGTAGGTTATGTGTTCCATATGTTGATGGCTTGAGACAACAAATATTGGAAGAAGAACATGATGCACGATATTCTATTCATCTAGGAGCCACTAAGATGTACCGTGACTTGCGAAAAATCTATTGGTGGAATGGTATGAAGAAGGATATTGCAAAGTTTATGGCTAAATGTTCAAATTTTTAGTCAGTTAAAGTTAAGAACTAGGGCCTAGTGGTGTATTGCAGGAGTTCAGCATCCGCACTTAGAAGTGGGAGGTGGTTGTAATGCCTCGGAAGTACCCTCTGGACGTCGCATGATGCTTAAGACTACGACTAGTTCCAAACTAATCCTTGTACTGACATGATGCTTGAGATACTTATTTAAAATACATAAAACTTGAAGTAATATGCGAAAGAAATGTCTTTAGCTGAATATGTTCTATACAAGTCTGTTTAAAACATTTACACTTTAGTTATAAAAAAAAATAGAAATTAAATACATAAACTCTGAATGACCTTCTATAAAGCCTCTACTAATATGACTATAGGTAGCCGGGACATGACCCCCTGCTATCTTTAATCAATATGATTGAATAAAAATGCTACTACAACTATAGTTGACTCGAGTCCTCGATTTAGAAGAACTCATCACCTACTGACTGGAAGCTGCAAACTATTTATTTATGATGTGTGTTCTACAACTGGTACCTATATTATGAGACAATGTAGAACATAGGCATATATATGGATTAGTACTTTTGGAAAATACTGAGTTGTAACGCCCCGAGTCTACACACTAGACATCATACGATACTTACGAACTCAAAGGATCACAAGCTAACCCATGACTGCTACCTGCTGTGAGCACTGAATAATAACACTGAAAATATATGCGGAAGTTATACTAAAATTGCCATAAGGTTTATAAACTGAAAACAAATACTGAATACTGATAATAGTGCTAAAAATACTGAATATCTTTCTAAAATAATCTAGTCCGAAAGCCTCTAATTATCTGAATGTGGAGTTGATGGGAAAAGTCCCCAACTAACTCCGACTACTGAACATACTAAATCTGTTGAAATGCTGAAATAAAATAATATCCTCGATGAATGAAGACTCACTACTGAATCTGCCACTGATATCCTAAGCTGCTAAGTATGATTAGGAACCCGTGTGTCTGAACCTATGATATGAGACTTCATAGCATAAAAGAGAGTATGTGTCAGTACGTGGAATATACTTGTATGCTAAGTGAGGTAAGGCTGATATACATGGGTTCATATGCATGAGATGATAACTGACTGAATAAACATCATGAAGTAACTGGATGAGTGTACATGCAAAACTGTAACTACTGAATATACTGAACATGCAATAGTGCGTATATAGATATACATCATGTATCTGAGAATACACTGAAACTGAGTACTGAATTCTGATGGCTAAGTAACTGATAGATGATAGCTATGGTTTTATAGAACTGTCTGAGTTCTTTACTGAATACTGAGACTGAATCTGTAGCTGTGGGAGTGTTTATCTAACCAACATACCCCAATATAGACTGATTTATGGTCCAACCTGTGATCTCCGTTGGAAGGGTATTAGCACCTTGTCACGGGATACTAATAATATTGTGTCAACCCTAATCTGACAAGAAAACTCATAATATATATATACATATATATATATATATATATATATATATATATATATATATGATGACTTACCCTATGCTGGCTATGTAGTTCTGTAATGCAAGGACTGCTACTAAGGGTCAAACCCTCTGCTGGCAGGAATGCCCCTATCCCTGAGTTTTCTCGGTGCTGAATCCTACTTATAACTAAATTGACACTGAACTTATCACTAGACTGTATAGGCTTGACTGAACTGACACTGATCATGTTAACTGACTGAACTGGGCTGAGTTCACTGAGTTCTGTTAACTGACTGAGTACTACGGCTCTTGACCTTTACTGGGACGATTCTATAAATATTGTAACTAAGTAAACAACTAGATTTCGGGTATTAAATACCCCCAGGACTCGATAGCATCAATAATAAAACATAACAAATCTTAAAAGCATAACAATAGTCAATTGTTCACAATTCATTCACTGAGACATTTTGTCAACCACTTGGAGGTCATGAACTTGTACTTGAATGAGAACACATGGTAACATATTATGATTTCACTATTCAATTCACATGGACATTCTATCAAATACTTGGGGAGTATAATCAATGCACATGATAATGAACCACATAAGCATCATCACTACAACTTAAACTTGTAAATCTCAAGGGTTTTGACATAGGAATTACATCAAACAACATACACGCTATATTATGTTCTAGAAAATTATAATTAGATCTCGAATTAAAACCCATACAATAACACAAACATGAATATACCCTAATTTGCACATGTAAATCATGATTATGAAAACTTGTAGTTTAAAAAGGGTTCTTGAACTCCAAGGGTGGAAGAAAATCCAAGGAAGAACACCTAACATACCTTGATTGTTGATTTTGTAAGCTTAATGAACCTAGGGTTTTGTTCTTGAGAGGATTTTGTGAAGAATGAATGTATTTTTCCCTTTCGGGAGCTTAATTTCATGTTTTGGATGAATTAGGTGAGGTGAAAAAGAGATAAATGCCCTTGGAAACTCATAAGTTGATGAGCAAAACTAGCCGAGTGACACGATAAGTGATGCACCGCATCGATGGGGTCGATGCAATCACCGACACATAGCATTGATGGGTACGATGCGATAGTCAATGCGACGCATTAAGATCACGTTGGCTTGCTGTTTTGATCATCCAAACGAGGTTCAAAAATTTTGAAACTTACCCAATATGACCTATTGACATCCCTGTTCATGAATAAATTTAAAAATTGACAATCTAAGGCCAAAAATATCGTAAAGGATGTTATTTAAATATCAAGACAAAAAATGAGACTAAGTGTCAACATTTAGCTGAAATTTTCTATGTCTGGGAATTCTTTTGGCATGCTATATAGGACTGAAATGACTAGGACTTTGCGAGGTCTTACATGAGTATGTAGGAGTGAATGCATAAGTAAAACAATAACTTAATATATTAATAGACTTTCAAATAATTCATTCTAAGTGTAAGTGACTCACCTTGAGCTTAAATAAAACTAAAAGCTGAAAGATCATAAACTATGTATAATAAAGCATACTGAATAAACTTTGTGAGCCACCATACTTAGTTTCTAATAACTTTATTTTATTATTATTTATTTTGAAAGATTCTTCTAACTGACATAAACCATGTGAGCTATCATGGAGTCTAACGTCTTACCTACGTTGGGGAGAGCTACTCTACCCTTTCCATCAGAATAGAATCTTAAGTTAAGTGATCACTATACTTAACCCCATATTGGGACTTAAACTTATAGTGGCACATAGTTCTGGGGCATGTGACCTCGGACTCATATCCGAATTGGTGTTAAATACTACTCCCATATTACTTATATGCTCATACTTTAGGAAATTCATATTAAAATAGCATAAGGGTTTATAGAATGAAAACTAGTTATGCTTCTCCTTCTTTAAATCATAATTAGGATGAACAAATGTAGATTCCATATCTTATCTTAAGATCAAAAGATCTATCTTTTACTTTAATCTTTGGGGATAGTAAATGCTTGTAAATTTCAAGCCTTATCTTGAAATCACAAGATTCAAACTTTTCTTATAAACTTAGTGCTCAAACTCAAGCCTTGAATCTTGTACTTTCTTTCATATAACTTATGATAAAATATCATTCTTAAAACTCAATTAAAATTTTTTAATCAATATTCAGATATAACTCATGATATACAAATCATAATAGAGAATCTTCAAGTCAAAACATACATAGATGAGAACATGTGTCCACTGTAATTCTTCAATCACATGATAATCTCATAATGTTAAGACAAGATAGTTTGGGTATGAACCCTAATTTAAAAATCATATAACTTTTACTTTAAAACAAGTTTTCGCCACAAGGATGAAAGAGTATACTTGTTCATAAACCCCACATACCTTAAGTTTCTTGATTTCTGAAGAAAGCTTGGAGCTTGGAACTTGAGTGATGAACTTGTGAAAGAAATCCTATTCTTGATATTTCTTGAACTTGAAAGCTTGAACTCTTAGATTCTTGAATAAATCTTGAATTCAAAACTTAAATCCTTGTGTTCTTGAGAGAAGAAGCTTGAATTAATGTTCTTGAAAATGAGAGCATTTTTACGTAAGTTGATTTGTAGAAGATGGGCAAATAATACCCTTTTGGGTGTTATAATTTGTGCCTTGGACGTTTAAGGGTGAGGGGAAAGGACCAACGTGACCTTTGACCCTTAAGAAGCTGAAACAGAGGGGGAATAAACTCCAATTCATGTCCTATATCCCATTGAGAGAGTAATGCATTGTGCTACAAATATCATTGAGAGACCAGCGCGCCGTGGCCAAATCGCGAACCCTTACTGCCTCTCACAAAAAAGGCCATAACTTTTTACTTGGTTATCAGATTAAGGAAAAATGTATATAGTTGGAAAAATGATTCAATTGTATATCATTTGATGGGTATTGATATGAAATATTCCATGTATGTAAGAAGTTATACATATTTAAAGTCGACCTTTATAGAATCAAACACCAAAACTTGGCCGAATCAAAGACTCTTAGCTCAATTTTGCTCTAAGTGATTTCTATTAATATTTTTCACATCCTAAGCACTTCACACACTAGTAAAAGATCATGACACATATATTCACATACAAATCATGGGATTAAAGCTTAGATATGTAGGAACGATGGTTCAAAGTCTAGCTCAAAAATGTGGGGTGTTACAGTAGTGAACATGGATTTTGTGATGGGTTTGCCTCGTACGTGTCATCAGCATGATTCAATATGGGTCATTGTAGATAGAATGACTAAATCAGCTTATTTCTTACCAGTTCATACTTCGTACTCAGTTGAGGATTATGTCAGGCTTTATATTAGAGAGTTGGTTAAGTTGTATGGAGTTTCGTTGTCTATTATTTTAGATAGAGGTGCTCAATTTACCTCTTACTTTTGGAAGGATTTTTAGAAGGGTCTGGGTATACAAGTTTATCTCAGTATAACTTTTCATCCTCGGATAGATGGTTAGGTAGAGAGGACTATTCATACCTTAGAAGATATGTTGAGAACATATGTTATTGATTTTAAAAGTAGTTGGGATAACCATTTACCCTTGATTGAATTTGTCTACAACAATAGTTATCACTTCAGTATCCAGATGGCTCTATTTAAGGCTCTCTATGGGAGAAGATGTAGGCCTTCTATTGGTTGGTTTGAAGCAGGTGAGGCTACTTTGATAGGGCCAGATTAAGTATTTGATGTAATGGAGAAAGTTTAGTTAAATAGGGAGAGGCTTAAGACAGCCCAAAGATTTCAAAAATCTTATGCAGATATGTGAAAAAGAGACATTGAGTTTGATGTTGGTAATTTAGTCTATTTTAAAATCTTGCACATGAGGAGAGTAAGGAGATTTGGTAAGAAGGGGAAGCTTAGTCCCTGATATGTTGGTCCTTATATAATCTTAAACCATTTTGAGAAGGTAGCATATAAGCTAGAGTTGCTTGTGGATTTGGCATCAGTGAATCTGATATTTCATGTTTCTTTGTTAAAGAAATGTATTAGCGATTTAGCTGTTGTTATTCCTTTAAAAAGTATAGGTGTTCAGGATAACCTTTCTTTTGAAGAAGTCCTAGTTGAGATCCTAGACCATCAGATTCATAGGTTAAGGAACAAAGAAGTTTCCTTGGTTAAAGTTCTATGGCAGAATCAGTCTGTTAAGGGATTTACTTGGGAAGCAGAAGCAGATATACGTACAAATACCCTCTTCTTTTCTCCACAAATTCAGACTCAGCTTGAGGTAATAATTTTTATTAGATTGACTTTTTCTCATTCTCAATTCCAGATATATAATCAATCTCATGTCATTTTATGCATTCACAAAATTAGTTTAGTTCATGTATCATGTTTCAATCAGTTATGTAATCACGTTTCCAATCATGCATATTCAGTATGTGGTCTCAGATACCTTAGTTCAGTACTCTCAGTCTAACCAGTCTTATTCAATG
Source organism: Capsicum annuum (assembly GCF_002878395.1). NCBI lineage: Eukaryota > Viridiplantae > Streptophyta > Magnoliopsida > Solanales > Solanaceae > Capsicum > Capsicum annuum. The sequence continues at coordinate 23,547,862 of NC_061116.1, read as the reverse complement.
ATGAATGTTCCCAAAGAAAAGATATTATAATACCCCGTACTATTCTTAGCTTAGTTCAACTTTTAGTTGCATGCATAAGGGGCTTAAGGCCTGAAAATTTCACTAAGTGTTGGGGACATAGTCATTTTTAAGCCTTCTAACTTTGATGATTTTTATTTTGATCTTCTAGATCCTGAGATGTTGATTTTAAGTTGATTCAAGTTCAGGGATGTAAGAAGTATGTCTTGGTTATTCATGTTCAGGTATGTAAGAAGTATGTCTTGGAAAAGTTTTGGATTTTTCAGATGAGGGTTGGGACATATTTGGATCACGAAATCAGTGGCTCATTGCGATAAGCCCACGTCACAACTCTATTCTTGTTCTCATGCAGACCGCATCGCGATGAGGGAATTCAGTGACCGCGATTAGACCACTTTGCGGTGACGTTGTTGTGTCTAGCTTTTGATTTAACTGGTTGAGGGGAAATTAGGTCTTTTCCCTCTCAACCTAATTGTTCATAACACGACTTGGGAATCAGTTAGGGCATAATTTTTCCCTTCTATTCCAATTTTCCTCTCATCAAAACCCTCTCTTTCCCCCCAAAACAAGAATTCAATTCCTTTCTTCCCAAAAAATAAAAAATTCAAGTTTCCTAATTTCAAGAACATTCAAGAAAGCATCAAGAATAGGATTATTTTCCTTTTAAGTTAAAAGCTTAAGGTATGTGGTGTGTTAATTCATAGGTTTCATTCACCCATGGATCCCAAAAACCCTCTTTTCAATTAAAGAATGGATTTTTCTATTATTATAGTATTTTATATTGCTTAAGATAGGTTTAATTCATGTTTTCGTGGTGATTTTAATTCAATTCAGCCCATGTATGATTCCATGCAAGATTTTAAATTCCTCATGCTATGAATTTGAGTTTCCCATGCTTTATTCAAGTGAATTCCATGTTAAATCCATAACTTTATGATTTCAGTCATGTAATCATGTTGTCTTCCCCTATTAAAGCATTCCCATATTTAAATTCATGATCTCCATATGTTTGATGGAATGTATATGCTTATGGGATTTGAACCATGATCATTTACTATAGTTTTTTTAAGCTTGTTATTATATTTAGTGATCATTCAATGTTGGTGGATTATGAATACCCGATACCTCAGTGTTTTTACATGAATTTAGATTATTTCAGTCATGATTTGGTTAAACCATGAATTTTATTATTTATTGAGTTGATGTAATCATGATGAGCACTATAAGTTATAAAATTATGTTCATTCAGGCTTAGTTCAGTTCAGTTCCAGTATCAGTTCAGTTGGGAGTAGAATTTAGCACCGAGCAAACTCAAGGATGGGGGTTCACCTGACAGTAGAGGGTGTGGTCCTTAGTAATAATCCCAGAGTTACAGAACTATGTCACCAGCGTAGGTTAGAGATGTCTACCTGTCGGTTGAGGGTTTACAAGGTGTTTACCTGCCAATTGAGGGTGACACATATCTCATTTGAGCACCTGCCAGTTCATGGTGACTCATTAGTCCATCGGGACAATAGTTTAGTAGATCCACACAGCCAGTATTAGCAGCTGTGGCACGGTACTGACTGACTCCCTTCCAACTGGGTTACAAGTTGGACTCCGATTAGCTCAGATCGAGGCATGTCAGTTAGATGCTACCTCCTACAGTCTCAATACAGTATTTAGTATATATTCAGTTCAGGTTTGCTTGACCAAAGCATCCAAATTTATAGTTATTCAGTTATACAAATTTTAGTCTCTTAGTTTACAGATTATCTTAGTAATATGTACATGCTTGGTCTTGCATTCTCAGATATTATCATTTTCAATGCTCAATTATTTCATGTCGTTTAGTTAGTCCTTATCTCAAGTGCACAGTACCCCATGTATTTCAGCCAGACCTTATCTCATATACTAGTACATTCAAAGTACTGACCACATACTTTTCTTTGCGCTATGATGTCTTATATTAATGGTTCGGAGGCTCAGTTTCCCGACCGTAGTTAAACAACCAGCGTTACTCAATAGCCGTAGTGGTGAGTCCTCATCTATCGAAGACATATTATCTCTTATTCAGTACTTTAATATTTCAATATTTTCAGTTAGTAGGAGTTAGTTGGGGGCCTTTTCGATCAACTCTTCAGTCAGTTAGAGGCTTTCCAGCAAATTAGACAATCAGTTAGACACTTATCTAGTTCATCAGTCTTCTTAGTATTATCAGTTGTTTGAGTTGACTGTTCGATTTCAGTATTTCAACAGATGTTTTAGACTTGTGGTTGAAACACATTTTCAGTATTCAGATTTGCATTACTTCAGTAGTTTATCTTCCGTAGACGTGTATGATTATTATTTTATTCAGTGCTCACAAAAGGTACCAACTCATGGGTTAACTTGTTATCACTTATGTCCGTAAGCATCGTTGTCACAATTAGGGGGTAACCTCAGGTCATGACAGTTGATGATTAGAAGAACATAAAAACTTTATTGTTGAAATAGAAATAAGTTGTTTGAAGTTTTTAACTTTATAGTTAGTATTCTGATATACTAAATTGGTTATATCTTTATGACAACAAAAATGTCTGTTGAAAATCATGTTAATGATGGAATGACAAATGTCGCAGCAACAACTATAGCTACTTTAAGTCATTCAAGTGCTACAACTGCTATGGTACAACAGATAATTCAGGAAGTTTTCTGGTGTAGACTTTAAAAGATGGCAACAAATGATGTTCTTTTACTTGACTACATTAAGTCTTTAGAGATTCATCTCAGAAAATGCTTTAGAGTTGTCTGAAGTAACACCGAACAAGGAACGTTTTATAGTAATGGAGGCCTGAAACACTTGAATTTCTCATATAAGAACTACATATTGAGTGGCCTTCAAATGATCTATATGATGCGTACAACTATATAAAAATTTTTAAAGAATTATGGGATGCTTTGGAAAAGAAATATATTACTGAGGATGTAGGAATGAATAAGTTCATTGTTGCAAGATTTCTTGACTTAAGATGATAGACTGTAAGAGTATCGTCTCCCAAATTCAAGAACTGCAAGTAATCATCAATGAAGGTATAACATTAGTAAATATCTTTCTTGAACATGTTAAGTTTTTTCGGGATAATAACATACTTTGATGTAGGTTTGACTGTGAATAAGGCATTCCAAGTAGTGTCTATAATAGAGAAGTTACCACCTTTGTGGAAAGACTTCAAAAACTATTTGAAGCACAAGAGAGAAGAGATGTCAGTTGAAGACCTCATTGTGAGGTTATGTATTGAAGTGGATAGCAAAGCAGTCGAGAAGAGGTCTAAGGGGAATTCTGCAATTAGTGGAACAAATATTGTGGAGGATGATCCTAATAAATCAAATAAAAGAAAGAAAGTGCCTGGACAACAAAACAATCCTCTGGAGAAGAAATTCAAAGAAAATTGCTTTAATTATGGCAAGGTTGTCCACAAGTCGGCAGATTGTCGGACCTTTAAGAAATGAAGGAAAAAGAATCAAGCCAACATGGTTTAATCCAAAGATTAAATGGATAACCTATGAGTTATACTTTCAGAATATAACTTGGTTGGTAATTTTAGAGAGTGGTGGATTAATTCTAGTGCCAGCCGCCACGTATGTGCCAATAAGGGGTTATTTTCATTGTACACTCTGGCTTAAGATGAGAAGAAGATTTTTATGGTTAACTCTGCAATAGAAAAGTTGCAAAAACTAAAAAAATTTGGTTGAAGATGACATCAGGCAACGTGGTGATTCTCAACAACGTCCTTAATTTTTTAGAGTTGTGAAAGAACTTTATATCTACTTTATTTCTTATGAAGAATGAATTCAAATGTGTATTTATTTCCGAAAAAGTTGTAATTAGTAATGGAGAAGTGTATGTATGCAAAGGTTACCTCAGCGAGGGCCTTTTTTAAGATCAATGTAATGAATGTTGAAATGAATAAAAGTTTAATTTCTTCTTACATACTTGAGTCAAATGAATTGTGACATGAACATTTAGGACATATCAATTACAAAGACTTGCAAAAACTGATTAATTTAGAAGTTTTGCCTAAGTTTGAGTGTAATAAATCAAAGTGTCAAACATATGTGAAATCAAAGTATGCTAAGCATCCGTTTAAATTTATTGAAAGGAAATTCAATCCCTTAGACATAATCCATACAAACATTTTTTATATGAAGTCAACACCATCTTGTGGTAAAAAAGTATTTTATAACTTGTATAACAATTGCACTAGATATTGTTTTTTGTTAAATGGTAAGGATGAAGCAACAGGTACGTTTAGGCACTACAAAACTTCAGTTGAAAATCAGTTGGATAAAAAGATCAAAACTCTAAGAAGTGATAGGGGTGAAGATTATGAATCTCCTATTGCAGAGATATGTTTAGAAAATTAAATTTTCCATCAAAACGACCCCATATTCATCTCAATCAAATGGGATTGCAAACAGGAAAAGCAGAATGTTAAAGAAAATGATGAATACCTTGCTCATAAATTCGGATTAATTGTAAAACTTGTGCAGGAAAGCTATCCTTACAACAAACTATATACTCAATAGAGTGACCCATTATAAGACATATTCAATTTCATATGAAAAATCAATAGTAAGAAAACCCAACTTGAAATATTTCAAAGTGTGGGATGTCTATCTAAAGTCCAAGTTCCTATGGCTAAAAAGGTAAAAATAGAACTTAAGATTGTGGACTGTGTTTATTGAATATGATTAAAGCAGTAAAATATGTCAATTTTGATTCATAAATCTAAACATTCGAATATCAACGAAAATATGGTAATTAAGTCAAATAGTGTTGTTTTCTTTGAACATATTTATCCGTAAAAAACTGGACATGAGCTCTCTAGTGGAGGGTCTAAACGACCTCGAGATGAACCAAATGAGAATGTACTTAATGATGAGAATCCAATGTGTATTGCATATCAAAAAATGTCAACTTACTTTGGATTAGATTTTATAACATTTCTTAAAAATATGCCTCAAATGTTTAAGAAGTAATGTCGTCCTTGGCCTCATTCTTTTAGAAGGAGGCAGTCAATAGTGAGGTTGATTCAATATTTAGCAACCACACTTGGGAGTTGGTTGATCTTCCCCCAGAAAATAAACCTCCAGGTTCCAAATGGATCTTCAAAGAAAAATAAAAGCTGATGGTACTATTGACAAACACAAGGCAAGACTTGTTATGAAAGACTTTAGATAAAAAGAAAGCCTTGATTATTTCGATACGTATTCTCCTGTAACAAGGATAACGTACATTGATTTGATGATTTTATTGTGACGGTATATGATCTTGAAGTCCATCAAATGGATGCAAAAATAATATTCTTAAATGAAGAATTAGAGAAAGAAATTTACATTGAACAATCTGAGGGTGTCGTGGTTCCTAGTAAAGAAAAGAAAGTATGTAAACTTATTAAGTCACTTTATGGACTAAAACAAGCACCAAAACAATGGCATGTAAAGTTTTCCCAAATCATGTTGGCAAACGACTTCAAGATAAATGAATATGATGAATGTGTTTACATTAAAGACACTCCAAATCACAGTCACTGTTTGTTTGTATGTGGATGATATGTTAATCATAAGTAGAGACATTTCTAACAAAAATTCTCCAAAACAAATGCTTGGAGCAAGTATGATATGCAATACCTTTGAGTTATGGATGTGATATTAGGGATAAGAATTCTTAAAACTCCACGGTTGACGTTGTTACAGTCTTATTACACTGAAAAGCACTTGACAAATTCAAGTATTTGGATTTCAATATTGTCAAGACTTCATTAGACGTGAGATTTGCACTTTAAAAGAATGAAGGTGAAAGTGACTCACAATTGGACTACACAAGAATGTTGGAAAGTTTGATGTATATCATGAATTGTACGCGACCAGACATAGCATGTGCTATTAGTAAATTAGGTCGGTACATGAGTAATCCCAATTAAACTCATTGGATGACAATAAAATTAGTTTTGGGGTATCTAAAACATACTCAAGACTATGCTCTGCAGTATAATAAATATTCAATAATAATTGAAGGATATCGTGATGCAAATTGGATCATCAAATCAAATGAAGTAAAATCCATGAGTAGATATGTATTTACTTTGGGTGGGGGAGCAACCCCTTAAAAATCATCCAAACAGACATGTATTGCCTGCTCTACAATGAAATCTAAATTTATATCGTTAGATAAAGATGATAAAGAAGATGAATGACTCAGGAATTTCTTGGAAGATATTTCTTATTGTCCTAATCCTTTGACACCAGTATGTAGACACTTTGATAGTCAAGTAACAATAGGTAGGACAGGAAGCATGATTTATAATGATAAATCTCATTATATAAAATAGAGACATAATTTTATTAGAGAACTACTCTCTAGTGGAATTATCATGGTTGACTATGTAAATTCAAAGGATAATACGTCAGATCCACTTACAAAAGGCCTATCTAGAGGGGGAGTTGAGAGATCATATAAGAAAATAGGTTTAAGACCTAGGATAAGTCATTATGGCGATAACTCTACTTAACAGACTAAAGATACCAAGGTCTAGGTTTAAGGAGATCAAACAAAGTTGTGACTGATGGTTCAACATTGTCAATATACTCAACTCATTCTCATAATGAATACAATATTCAAGAAATATAGATTAGGCTTATGGATTGAAGCTTTTTTATGGTTTCAAAGTTTGGTAGATTTGACCACATAGTTTGATATGAAGGATTAAACATTTAAGAATTACCTATGTGAGGGTGAAGTAGAAGCCGATTCAATGAGAATGATAATAAATTCCCATTATCTAAGCTCACATGAAATTAGGCGTGTTTATGGTTTAAATAAACAAAACCATGAGAACTATAAATAGTAAAAAGCTGGTGTGACTTATCTAGTTTATGTGTATATTAAAGTTTGACAGTTCAATGATATTCCATTTACCGATTAACCGAGTTCATTCAATGCAAGTTCACTATGGAAAGTTTAAAAAGAAATCTACTTAGACAGATGGAATTAGTTTTTTCTTGTAGATCCATAAATTTTTTGACGAAATAGCCATTCCCTATTTATATGGGAGATTATTGGGTTCTAAGTGAATATGAGAATTAAAATAGTGGGAATAAATGGAGGAAAAGGTGAAGTGAACCTTCACTTTAAGGAAGTAAATTTCTCCCACATTGGTGGGAGAAAGAAACATTCTATGCTTATATTGAGAGACATTCCTTCATGTGGATAGTGTGGAGAGAATAAGACAAGCATCGTACCATTGTCGCCGTTGATTTCTCGGCTCAAATTCCATATTGAATTTGAATTTGGATTTGTTTTTCAAATGATCAATCGAGAGACTACCTTTTTGGACAATATTTATTTGAAACTTGAAAATAAGTAAAGTTTTAGTCCAAAAGTCCAATAAAAATACTTTCCCCCATTTGTGGACCCAGTGTGAGCACAATCACAATGAACCTCGAAGGTACACAATCCTTCGAGTAATGAGACACATTGGTTGGGGCAAAAAAGTGACCTATGCGTGCACCTAGCAACCTGCGGGCGCAACCCAAATGAAAGTTACCTCACTGGAAAGTGCCAGTCGACACCTGTGGTCATGTGAGACCCCATAAAACTTTGATGATTCTATTTTCGATCAATCTAGGAGCATAATGTATCTTTTTGACCTAAATTGTGTTTAGGGATGTTAAAAGGGTATTATGGAAAAGTTTTGGATTTTTCAGAAGGGGTTCAGGGTCATTTTGGGACCTCAAGGTAGTGAGGGTCCATGATAAGGCTGTGTCACAGAGGTTAACCTCCGCGATATTAGTGTGAAATAAAGTCTAACCTTCGCAATATCGGTGTTCTACACCAGCATTTTAATCTCGTCTACTTTCTGTTTTTCACTAGGGGGTGAGGGGCTTTTGGTCTTTTTAACCCTTGTACGTCCTTATAACATGTAACAACCCCATTTCCTTCAGTTTTTAAAGATCAAATCATTTTGTTTCTCTCTCAAACTCAAAACCCAAGAACATTCAAGGGTTTCTAAAGTAAATTTATCATCCGGACTCCAAACTTTAAAGTGACTTTATGATACGGGTGTACCAAGCTGTCCAATAAGTTCTACAAGCTGTCCAATAAGTTCACGACCATTCACACGTAGCCAAGCTTGGGAGTTACAAAAAATCCAAGTTATGTTCATTCAAATGGTCGTGTGTGAGTTGGTACTTGAGCCTTCCAATGGATTAAATGTTTTTAAGTGTGAAGAGGAGCCTTGAAGTGTAATAAACTTACACTTCAAGGCCACCCCTTGGCAAGGGTAGGATGGTCATTTGTTAACTCCCTTTGTGGACTAATATAAATAGATAGTGTTAGGGTTATTTTTGAGTTAGTTCATTCATATTTTGGAAGACAACAAACACTTTGTAATATTTTGGAACTTCTCTCTTCCATTGGAGAAGCCCCAATTCCGAAAACTCACTAGTAGAGTGATACTAGTGTTGTCTCTTGGCTAAAAACTAGGGTCTTGGGTTCTTTGAGTTCCTCTTGATCCAAGTAAGAGATTGGTATTAATATTCATTAATCTTAGGGTCCTTTCTCTTGTTAGAGTTCTTAGATCATTGAATATTATGTGTCAAGTTACTATCCCTCTTGTAATCCTATAAATCTTGTGTTGTTGCAATCTTGAAGTCTAGTGAAGTTGTTTGAGGCTCTTTCTATTCATTAGCATTATTATTAAATTGCTTGTTCTTGTTGTTAATATCATCTTCTTATTCTAAAAATGTAACTTTTGAAGACTAGTGAAGCTGTGTGTGGCCTCTTTCGATTCACTAGAATTTGTTGTTCATCTTGTTGTTCTTGTTTTTGTTTGTTTCTTGTGTTGTGAACTTGGTCTCATATCATTTGGTATCAAATCTTGTAGTTGATTTTGTTCCAACAAAATCAATCTTGGGTTTGGTAGTTGGAAAATATCAAAAAAAAAAAAAAAGGGTTGCTGAAATCTGAAAATTTCAGAAAAAAAAGAGAAATCTGTCCATCTTGTTCTTGGCTGAGAAAATTTTGTTGTGTTGTTGTCTTGGCCAAGATTGGTGTTTGTGTTTTTATATATAGATGTTCTCTTTTTTTTGTCTAGTTTGTTTCTTGTGTTGATTTCTTTCTCATCAACATAAAACGTGTCTAAAGTTAAGTTGAGCTTAATATATTGGCATTGCTATTGTGGACTTGAAGTGGTAGTATGATGAACTTGAAGTAGGCTGAGTTTGTGTGTTTTTGCTTGACTTTAAAGTGGGCTATTGTTGGTGAATTATGGTTTTGTTCTTGAAGTATTGTTGGGGTGTTCATCTTGATTTTCTCATCATCTCCTATCTTGACTACTATAAAGACTAAAATAGATCCAAAAGGGTTGCAACACAAAGTTGTAAAGTTGTTTGTGAAAAGACTTGACAACATCACTTCCTTGAATTAACAACTACTTTTTTCCTTAAAACAAGGAGCCTTGTGTTGTGGAAATAGTAAAGTCAAGCCTCATCTTTTTTAGTTGTAAACAGTTGAAAACTTACAAGACTTTACTTTCCCTCCAAAAGCAAAGTCATCCATTACAAAATTGTGAAGATTAAGGCTTCAAGTTGTTGAACAAAATGTATGGACCCATGACCAATTTCATGATGCCACTTCACCTAAATCACTGTTCACATCATTAATTAAACTCAATTTGGATATTCTAGTTTCGAATTATTGATTCTTAGTTTCTTCTCATTGACTTGAGAACTAATTAGCAAGCTAGTACATTTCTACTAGGTTATCAATTTATCCTTTGAAGCTTTGTATTTGTGTCATCATTTGTTTGTGTTCTTTTGTCATTTGAATATGTTGTAACTCCTTGACTCTAGTCCGACGAGAATTCTTTGAGTTTCAAATAAGAATCTACTCCAGACAAGAGCATACTCAAACCTTATGGATTCATGGGTTACTAGCCAATCTACAACATTTGTAGAGCTCGAGTGTGAGTGATCCGAGAGTATGTGAGTGAGGAGAGGTTTTAAACTAACTTATTTGTTGCTTGTGTAGGTGATACCTTGAAAATGGAGGGAACCACGTCTCAAACCGTGGATTTTAATAAAATAGAGAATTTGAGGGTCACTCTTGAGGCTATGGTCCAAGCTCTTGAAAGGTTGAGTATGGAAGTGGGAGCCATAAGGGGAGAAGTGACGACTATTAGTGGGAGGTTAGAACATGTGTAGAGTCAAAGGAACTCTCTTCCTTCTACTTCTCGACATGTTTTGTCAAGTGGACATGATAAAAATTGCTCCTCCACCGTTACTCCTGAAACATGGAAACAATTGCCAAATCCTTCACTAGCTCCACTAAATGCCGCAAGCTAAACAATTCATAACACCCTAAACTAAGACTCCAATAGACCAACTTATTCCCAAACTCCTCAATTTCCGCAAGAGGTACTCGGACATCAAATGCCTCCACAAAATCCAAACCCTTCCTTCCAAGCTCCACTAAACCAAAGACCACCACCTCCATAAAATCCAATTCCTCCAAATCAAGTTCTAAACATCCAAAACCTTCCCATCCACTTTGAGGAATATAGTAGAGATTATTATGAAGGGTATGGAGCCTTTGACGATACTTATATGAGGGAAGAAAAAATAAAAAGGGAACATATGGATCCAAAAAGATACCGAGGGTATGGAGAATGGGGAAACCGACACCAAGAGAGAGACGTAGGCATCAATACCATCAAATTGAGCCTACCTATCTTTAAGGGTGAAAGTGACCCTGAGGTGTATCTTTCTTTGGAGTCGGCGTATGATAAAGTATTGTAAGTGAATGATATATCAGAGGAGAAGACAATTTATTATACCATAGCTCACTTTGAAGGCTATGCTAACACATGGTGGGAATATGTCAAAAGGTTTGGTAATGAGTTGATTGATAGACAACCACCACCATGGTTTCGGTTGAGGTATCTAATGAGGTAACGGTATCTTCCCGAAAGTTATCGTCGTGAGTTTCTTGCTAGGTTGTACAATTTGCAACAAGGGAATCAAAGTATGATGGCATATTATGATGAATTTTAACAACTCATGTTGAAGCTTGATCATCGTGGAGAACAAATTGGCCATGATATCATTCGGTTCAAGTGTGGGTTGAACAAAGAGATCTCCACTCATTTGTCGCTTCACAAGTTTGATACCGTTGAAGTAATTTTCCAAGCGGCTCTTAAGATTGAAGCTTAAAGAGAGGTCGTCGTTCAAGGAAAAGGAACCAATTTACCTTGGGTTGGCCGAGGAGCAAAGATATGGTTCAACCATATTCGGGTTGGCCCAAAAACAAGGACCAACCCACCACTATAAGGCTACCCGAGCCTAAAATAGTCCACAAATTTCCTCCCCTACAAAAAGCTTACAAGTATCCTAATGCTAAAGAGTTCCAATGTTTTAAGTGCCAAGGTTGGGGGACATAAAGCCAATGAATGTCCAAACTAACGCAATATGATCCTAAGGGAAGAGATGTTGTATTACCTTGGTGAGGAAGTGGGTCTTGAAAAATAGGAGAATGAGGCCGAGCCTCAAGATGGATAGGAACCCAAAAATAAGCCACATAATGATGATGATGATGATTGTAAGGATACTTATCCATAAGAAGGGAAGTGCGTGGTTCCAAACTTTATAGTAAGGCATACCATGATTAGTAAGGCAATAGATAATCCTAACTAACGGGAGAATCTATTCCATACTAAATGCCTTGTGAAGGGAAGTGTGTGCACTTTGGTGATAGATAGTGGTAGTTGTGCAAATGTTGTTAGTGTTTCTATGGTGAAGTTCTTGAAATTGCCACCTACACTTCATACTAGATCTTACAAGTTGCAATGGTTAAATGAATATGGCAAATTTAAAGTCATGAGGCAATGTGTGATACAATTTAAGGTAGGAAACTACCATGATAAAGTGCTTTGTGATGTAATACCAATGCAAGAGTGTCACTTGTTGTTAGGTAGACCTTGGCAATATGATAGGTCTACCAAACATGATGGGAGGTATAATCGATATACACTTGAGAAGGATGGCCGAAAGGTCACACTTCATCCACTTTTGCCTTCACAAGTGAACGAGTTGCATCAAAGGATAAGAGAATTGAAAGAAAAAAGGAAAGAAATCCAAATATGAAGAACCAAGGGGGGAACCTGTAGGTGGGGTAGTATGGATATCTGGGGCTGTCTCAATATCAAAGGGAAAAGAAAACATGGTGATTTGGTTAGAAATAAGGAGCTCTTCGTGGATCATGATAATGATACACCCATGCATATTTTGGCATATTGTTTTAACACTAACTCCACTAATTCTTCTATTTCTCCTTTGATTTCTTGTGTGTTGCAGGATTATGAAGATTTTTTTCCCAAATAACTTCCACAAGGGATGCCACCACTTTGGGGAATTGAGCACCAAATAGATTTTGTGTCGGGATCATAATTGTCAAACAAACTAGCTTATAGGAGCAACCCAATGGATACCAAGGAATTGTAACTCCAAGTTCAGAAACTCCTCAACAAAGGGTATATCAAGGAGAGTATGAGCCCTTGCGTGGTTCCGATGTTACTAGTTCCCAAGAAAGATGGGACTTGATATATGTGCACTGATTGTCGAGCCATCAATAAGATAACGGTAAAATATCATCACCTTATTCCTAGGCTAGATGATATTCTTGATGAATTGAGTGGTTCATGTTTGTTTTCTAAAATTTATTTGAGGAGTGTCTATCACCAAATTCGTATGCAACCGGTTGATGAATGAAAAATCACCTTCAAGACCAAATTCGGTCTCTATGGATGGATAGTTATGCCATTCGGCCTAACAAATGCTCGAAAAGTTTGTTGTTGTCTACTTTGATGATGTGTTGGTGTATAGTAGGTCCTTAGATGAGCATGTAAAACATTTATAATGTATGTTTGATGTCCTCCGAAAGGAGAAGTTATATGCTAATTTAGAAAAGTATTCTTTTGTTGTCCAAGAAGTTGTATTTCTCAGTTTTGTGGTGAGCTCAAGAGGGGTCGAAGTAGATGAATCTAAGATTAACGCTATCAACAATTGGCCAACTCCCAAAACCATAGGTGAAGTAAATAGCTTCCACGGGTTGGCTAATTTTTATAGATGTTTTGTCAAAGGATTTAGCACCATTGCCACCCCCTTGATCGAAGTGATTAAAAAGGATCGGCCTTTCAAGTAAGGAGATGAACAAGTTAAGGCCTTCAAAGACATAAAATCTATGCTCATGTCGGCCCCTTTATTACAATTGTCAAATTTTGACAAGACTTTTGAGGTTGAATGTGATGCTAACAAAGTTGGTATAGGTGCAGTTTTAATACAAGAATTGAAGCCTATTGTCCACTTTAGCGAAAAGCTCAAAGGAGCAACTCTAAACTACTCTACGTACGATTTAGAGTTGTATGCCTTGATTAGAGCCTTGGCCACTTGCAACATTATTTATGGCCTAGAGAATTGTGATCCGAACGGACCATGAGTCCTTGAAGCATCTTCGAGCTTAAGATAATCTTAACAAATGGCATGCCAAGTGGATTGAATTTCTTAAAACTTTCCCTTATGTTATTCATTACAAAAAAGGTAAGTACAATGTGGTTGCCGATGCTTTGTCTTGAAAACACGTTCTTGTGTCTACTTTTTCTTCAAAATTGATGGGTTTTGAGATCTTAAAAGAATTGTATCCCGAGGACCCTCACTTTGTTACTATCTATAAGGAATACAAAGAATGGGGTAGGGACAAGTGGGATTCAGCTAGGGGTTCAAATCCCTATGTCTCAAAGGGAGTCATTCCCGTACTTGAGTGTATAACACGATTAAAGGCAAACTCAATTAATGGTAGGTGTTCCTCCCAATAAGTCAATTTTACCTTAATCATGGAACGTAGCATAGCACCCAAAGTCCTATTTACTACATCCGTTTGGCCATCGGTTTGTGGGTGGCAAAAAGAGGAGAACAACAACTTAGTACCAAGCCTACCCCATATGGACTTCCAAAAGTGACTTAGAAACTTAGAGTCCCTATCACTCACAATGGTCCTCGGAACACAATGCAATTTGACAACATTATCAACAAACAAAGAGGCCACACTAGTGCATCATCACATTTAGAGCATGGAATAAAGTATTCCATCTTAGAAAACGGATCAACCACAACAAAGATACTATCCCGACCTCTTCTAGTCCTTGGAAACCCTAACACAAAATCCATAGATATATCAAGCCAAGGATGTAAAGAGGTGGGTAGCGGGGTGTACAACCCATGAGGTTGGAGCCGAGATTTGGGTCCTTTGTATTCTACAGATTGACTGGAACTTCTAGACACATCCTTGTGCATTTTTGGCCAATAGAATTGCTCCTCCAATATTCCAAGGGTCTTTTCGACCCCAAAGTAACCCATTAGACCGCCATTGTTCTCCTCTTTTTGCCACCCACAAACCGATGGCCAAAAGAATGTAGTAAATAGGACTTTGGGTGCTATGCTACGTTCCATGATAAAGGTAAAATTGACTTATTGGGAGGAACACCTACCATTAATTGAGTTTGCCTTTAATTGTGTCATACAATCAAGTACGGGAATGACTCTCTTTGAGTGTGTATACGGCCTCAACCCCCTTACCCCTTTGGATTTAACTCCTTTTCCAAGTGATCTCATGATTAACCTAGATGGAAGAAAGTGGGAAGATTTTATGAAAAAGTTGCATGAGAAGGTGCGGCTTTGACTTGAGAAAAAAAAATTAAGAGATTACAAAGTGGGCAAACAAAGGAAGAAAGAAACTCATTCTTGAACTGGGAGATTGGGTGTGGGTGCACTTTAGGAAAGATCGGTTTCCATCTTAAAGGAATACCAAATTGATGCCATGGGGTGATGGTCTATTCCAAGTACTTGAAAGAATCAATGAAAATGCCTACAAGATTGACCTTCCCTCGGAATACCAAGTGCACAACACTTTCAACGTTTGTGATCTTTCTCTAGTGGATGCGGTTGAGGATGACCAAATGTCAAATTTGAGGTCAAATTCCTCTCAAGATAGAGAGGATGATACGGGTGTACCAAGCTGTCCAACAAGTTCACGACATTCACATGTAGTCAAGCTCGGGAGTTACAAAAACTCCAAGTTATGTTCATGCAAATGGCCGTGTGTGAGTTGGTACTTGAGCCTTCCAATGGATTAAATGTTTTTAAGTGTGAAGAGGAGCCTTGAAGTATAATAAACTTACACTCCAAGGCCACCCCTTGGCAAGGGTAGGATGGTCATTTGTTATCTCCCTTTGTGGACTAATATAAATAGATAGTGTTAGGGTTTTTTTGAGTTAGTTCATTCATATTTTGGAAGACAACAAACACTTTGTAATATTTTGGAACTTCTCTCTTCCATTGGAGAAGCCCCAATTCTGAAAACTCACTAGTAGAGTGATACTAGTGTTGTCTCTTAGCTAAAAACTAGGGTCTTGGGTTCTTTGAGTTCCTCTTGGTTCAAGTAAGAGCTTGGTATTAATATTCATTAATCTTAGGTTCCTTTCTTTTGTTAGGGTTCTTAGATCATTGAATATTGTGTGTCAAGTTACTATCTCTCTTGTAGTCCTGTTAATCTTGTGTTGTTAGAATCTTAAAGTCTAGTGAAGTCGTGTGAGACTCTTTCGATTCACTAGCATTATTATTAACTTGCTTGTTCTTGTTGTTAATATCATCTTCTTATTCTAAAAATGTGACTCTTGAAGACTAGTGAAGCTGCGTGTGGCCTATTTCGATTCACTAGCACTTGTTGTTCATCTTGTTATTCTTGTGGTTGTTTGTTTCTTGAATTGTGAACTTGGTCTCATATCACTTTAATCCTTGTGTATTTCATGCATGTTTCTCTTTTCTAAACCTGAATTTTACATTATGGCATTAATGAATGGATTTTCATGTGACTAAAATTATGAGTTTGGAAATTGGGTTGAGGGGTTTTGGTTGTTACTAATTAAATTATTTGTCCCATATTATAAATTGATTATTCATGTTTTAAATTGATATTTTTGGGACTGCATTGATGCATTGTTTAAATGATTAGAATGGGAGACATGGGTTTCCCCAAATTAAATTAATTTTTGCTTAGAATTGACATTAACCTCAACCCACTTTATAAACTTTATTTTGAATATGTATAATTGCATGGTTTAACTTGTATTTTGAAATCATTGCATTGCATTAAAGGATAAATGAATAAATATGATTTTTGATAGCCTTGGTTTTGGATTTAAATAAAATGTGGGAGTTAGTTTGGTCATATATACTGGTTTAGCATAATTGAATTAGCTTGAAACCATATTAGTATGATGATACTAAGTGGTAAATGCCTTAATGAATGACTCTTGGTTTAATGGATTGGTTTATGTGCAAATTGTTTTAATTTGGGCTTAAAGGGAATTGTGTAGCTCACCGTGAAGGTGTAAATCCCGGGAGGATGAACACTGCAAATCATATTTGCTGGCATTGAGGGTGTATATGACCGTGTGCTAGGTACACACTTATATATATATATATATATATATTTGGGATGGCTATTGACTTGGTGGCTCTAGCTTTCCCTCGATTTATATGGCTAACATTTACTGAGGCCCTTTCAGCAGGGGGAGATGAACCGATATAGCCTATGGGTGCCTTTTGGATGGAGCCAGCTACACCGTTCAGGTTAATGGTTTAAACTCTTATGTTTATGACCCTTTACCCTATCCCAACATCCTGTATATGTATATATGAATGTGTGCATGTGGTTTGACTAATTTTGGACATGGCATTACGTTATCACTTTTTCTAAGTTACATGCTAGTACTTATCCCACTGTCTATCCTAGGATGCAACATCGTTTCATGATATAGGGTCCAAAGATTTTTCAGTTGCTCCTGTGCAACATTAGGTGGTTAAGTACATCTGCTAAGTAGCTGTTAAGTTGTGAGCCTCTAACCTTTATAAGGCCTTATTATTCATTATTCTTTTATTATTGACTTAGTAATGATGGATTTTTTTCTTTTGGTCATAATCGGGGGAATGTCCCGACTTAGTTACTATTCTGGCTTTAGAGGCTATTATGGAAAAATATGTCTTGGTTGTCATTTTGACTCCTAGTTTTCATTTGAGTTATCTATTCATTTTCTTATGGTTACTTTTATTGGCTTTTACTTTATCTTTATGATTATTATGCTCTTGAGGTTAGGCTAAGGGAGTGGTCTTTAGTCCATGGTGGGCTTGAGATACCCGTAATGACTGGGCCCTGGTTCGGATCATAAAAAGCTTGGTATCAAAGCCAATTTTAGGGTCGTTGGGTGTCTATAAAGTCGTGTTGAGTAGATTCCTTTTTTATGGGTGTGTAGTACGCCACACTTTTAAGGAAGAGGCTACAATACATTTAGGAATATTTTTCTTTCTTGTGTTTTATTTTGGGCAATAGAGTCTAGTATTAGAAATTCTGCTGAAACTCTATCCCACTTGAGGACAATATGGAGGGGACTCGCCCTGCTTATGGAGTGCAGACCTGGTCTAGGGTTCCTTCTCCCGACTGCACTACTCCACTTGTGGTTACACCTGTCCCTACTAGTCCTCCTCGAGCTTCCTAGGCTGGTGACACTTATGATCAGTCACCTCAGGAAGACATCTCTAATGAAAAGTTTTGACAGTCTATTCATATGCTTACTCAGTTAGTGACATTGTAATCTCGTCTGTCTGATTGTGTTAGTTCTGTTACTCATTTATCTAAGGTCACTCGGGTTAGACAACCTATGTGGTTGAATCCCCCAACCTTTACAAGCTCTAAGGTTGAAGAGGATCCTTAGGGTTTTATTGATAAAATGGAAAAGATTATTACGGTGATGCATGCTATTAATTTTAAGGGTGTAGAGTTTTTTGTGTATCAGTTAAAAGATGTAGCTTATCAATGGTATGGGGAGTGGGAAGCTATGAGGGGTGATAATGCTGAGCAGGTTATCTGGGGTGACTTTTTAGAGGCCTTTCTTGATCACTTATTTCCTCTAGAGCTGAGAAAAGCTAAGGCTGAAGAGTTTTTGAACTTGAAGTTAGGGAAGATGATTATGAAAGAGTATGCTCAGAAATTTTACTAGTTGGCTCATTATGCTCCTAAGTTAGTATCTAATATGAGGTACCGAATGAGAAAATTTGCTTATAGTTTGTCTCGTGACTTTGTGCTGGAATGTAAAGCTGCTATGTCGAATAATCATATGGACATCTCCAAGCTACTGGTTTATATGCAACAGGTGGAGGATGAGAAAAAAAATGGCTAAAGCTAGGAATGAGGCAGAATAAAAAGTTCAAATATTAAGAACAAGGTGCAAGTCAGCAGAACAGTGGGAAAGATGGTATACAATGGACTAAGAAGAAGAACTGGGGCAATTCTTATCCCTCAACTAATGCTCATTATCATAAGACTTCCAGTGATTTTCATTTTCAGGATAGCAATGGTCCTAAGGTACAGGGTGCCTAGTCTTAGGCTAGTGGATAATAGTCAACCCCACTTCATCTACCTTGCTATTTTTTTGGGCAGCTTCACCATGGATATTGTGAGGTGGGGAGAAATCGATTTTATAAATGTGGTTAGCTTGGTCATATGCATCAAGATTGTCCTTCAGCCAGGGTTGCCACTGGGATAATAAAGTTCCGATTGGTACTTCTTAGCTCCTACGCAAAAAGATTCTACTTCTGGTACCAACACTATCCAAAATTATCTCTATCCACTTACTACTTGCCAGAAATCTGAGGCATCCCCAGATGTTGTTACTGTTAAGTTATAACTCTTTTTTCATAATGTTTATTGTTTCCTTGATTTGAGTTCTACCTTACATTATGTGACCCCTTATATGTCCTTCTATTGTGGTTTTGGTCTTTAAAATATTTTTGACCCCTTCTCTGTGTTTAGTCTGGTGGGTGAGTCTATTATTGCTTGAAAAATCTATAGGGGTTGTCTGGTGTCCATCTTTCATAGAGAGACATTGGTGGATTAAATAGATCTTGATATGGTGGATTTTAATGTTATCTTTAGAGTGGAGTAGCTTCATTCATGCTATAATTCTTTGGATTGTAGGACCCAAAGGGTCAGTTTTCACTTTCCTAATGAGCCGGTATTAGAATGAGAATGGAGTTCCTTTTCCTATCTTAGAGCTTAGAAATTAATTTTGAAGGTGTATTTATATCATCTAGTTTGGGTTAAGGATTTGACTCTGAAAGTCCTTTTTGGCAATTTGTCCTTATGGTTAATGAGTTTCCAGAAGTGTTTCCCGACGATTTTCTTGAAATAACTCTAGATAGAGAAATAAAATTTAGGATTGATCTATTATCGGATACTTATCCCATTTCTATTCCTCCTTATAGAATGGCTTCAACCGAATTAAAGAAGCTAAAACAGCAGTTAAAAGATCTTCTCGATAAGGGTTTCATTCGTCCTAGTGTTTCTATAATTCCCTGAAACCTGGTCCCAAGACGTTACACGATGCTCAAGACTACGAGTAGAGTTAAGTTAACCCTGTCTCTCTTCTGCTAAGTCTGAATCTCATAACAAGGGAATATAGATATGAAAATTGTACAAAATGTAGAAATTTGTCTGAGCTAACTGAGAATATCTAAATAAAATCTCTGGAAAAATACTAGAATCAATAGTTTGAACAATCAATACTGAATAATCTGAAATCATATCTAGCAGTCTGATAAGCCTCTACTACTAATAACTAGAGAGTCACTGGGAAAAATCGCCAGCTGACTCGAACTGTCTAAATCATCTATACTAATAAAATGAAAAACTGAATGACTAAGTCCCCGAACTATGAGGACTCACCAACTGTCGGGATATAGATGGAGATGCTTGAATTCACTCACACTGCTGAAACTGATCACCTGAACCTACATTATGAGACAATGTAGCACAATAATGTATATGTGGATCAATACTTTGAGAATGTACCGAGTATATAGGGGTGAATGCATAAGTAAAATAATATTTCAATGTCATCACAATTTATAAAAGTAATGCATGCCAAATGAAAATGACTCACATAAGCTAGAATATCTGAAAACTGTAAATCATAATCAATAATAGCAAAACATGTTGCATAAATCTAGTGAGTCATAATATTAGTTTCTAAATGTTGTACTGGTATTTTGTCTTTAAATTATACTGTCTAGTGTAGAAAGTACTCACTTTTGTATCTGAAATCTTAAAATCTTAAATCTTATAGCTAATATCTTTTATAAAATAATGTCTGAATAAAGTTGTGAGCTTTTACACTTAGTTTCTAAAAGCTTTTCAGTTAGGATTGTTTTGTTCTGAAATCTGTAGTTTGTAGTCTGTAGGGAGATTTACTCAAAGCTGTTTATTTACTTTTATTAGTAGAGAAAATACTTTTTCACAAGCTTATCTGTAAGAGAGGTTCTTCTAAACGACATAAACCATGTGAGTTATCTTGGAGTCCAATGTCTAGTTCCCTTATGGGAAAACCTCACGTTGGGGAGAGGTGTCATACTCTTGCCAAGGAGTATAACCTAATCTAAGTGATCACATCTGTAACTGTCATCCATATAAAAATAGGAATAATTTGATAATCTGAACCTACATTAGCTCATAGTTTTGGGGCATGAGAACATACCCAACTCGGTGCTAAATACTACTCCCTTTAATTTGAATGCTCATTCTGATGGAAATCCACTTTAAAAATCTAGTATAATGGTTTATTATGAAAACCAACTGTATAATTACTAAGTTAAACTGTAATCTGAAACTATAAAGTAGATTTCATATCTAATCTGAGATCAAAAGATCAAATCTTTATAAAAAAATCTAAGAACAATCTAGTCATAGGGTGCTTATAGCATAATAAGTCTTAAATTAGCAATGCTCAATTAGGGCTTAATGACCCATGCATCAAATTCATGTCAAAACATCATTATGTTCATGCTTGATAATGTAAGTATTGATAATTCAACTCAAAATCTGGAATTAACTGCAATACGTATGAAAATACTAAGAAAACATGCAATTTAACATCAACAATACTTGAAATCTCATAATCTTTAATTGGTGATAAATGGGTATAAACCCCAAACTAAAATTCATGTAATTTCATATAAGAATCAACTTTAAATCTTTGGGCACAAGGATGAAAGAATATCCTTGTTCATAAACTCCACATACCTTAATTGATGCAATTACTAAGAAAGCTTTCACTTGAATTCCAATATATGCTCTTGAAGTTCTTGAATTAGAAATCCTTAATTTTGAGCTATCTTGAAAAAAGAATGGAGGAAATTTGATTTCTTAGAGGTTAAATTTTTGAGGTTCTAGGGTCTTCTTGAGAGAGAACTGATGAAAAATGGGCATAGAATGCTTAGAATGAGCTTAATCTTGTGTTATCCATGAATTGGGGTTTGGGGAAAAGACCAAACTACCTTTTTAAAATAAATTTTGGAAAATTGGAAATCTCGATTTGTCATGCTACCGCAATGCGCCACTATCGTGATGGATCACCGGAAAAGAACCGACTGTCATTTGTCCCATAAACGCAATGCAGTGAAATTGCGTTGGGCCACTAGAAAAGGGACGAACCCCATTTTGGCCATCACCGTGATGCAGGGCCATAGCGGTGTGCCACTAAAAGTTGATGAACGGGACCTAAGACTTCAATATGATGTGGGCCAATTGCGATAGTCCACTGGATTTTGACAATTGCAAATTTCTCCTTCACCGCAATGCGGTGCTTGCCTAAATGGCATACTGTTTTACTAAATATGCCATAACTTCTCAACCGAGTATTGGATTTAGGTAAAACTGGTATCGTTGGAAAGTTAATTTAATTCTCTACATATTGGA